>NC_142070.1:10932500-11100000 GCF_059756535.1 Pantherophis guttatus | reverse complement strand
TGTCGTCAAACTTCCATTAATAATAATCTGTGCTTTTTGCTCTTGATAAATTGCTGAAATTGCCTGTGTAAACTGGTCCCCAAAGCCCATCTTTTTTAAAGTCTTTAGTAGAAAATTCCAATCCACTCTATCAAAGGCCTTCTCCGCATCCAAAAAGACCAGCACTGCAGAAATCTGTTTATTCTTATCAAGATATTCCAATAAGTCTATTACTTGCCTTACATTGTCCTTCATGTATCTACCCTCAATAAATCCCGCTTGGTCCTCATGAATCACCTTTTGGATTACTGGCATCAACCTGTTGGCTAATACCTTCGCGTAAATTTTATAGTCTGTATTCAAAAGAGATATTGGTCTGTAGTTCTCTGGTTTTTTAGGACCAACTTGTTCTTTTGGTATCAAAGATATATAAGCAGTTGTCCAGGATGGGGGTATTTTACCCCCTTGTTGAATATTGCAAAATAAATCTCTAAGTTGTCCCACCATTTCAGCTTGTAAAGTTTTATAGTACACTGCAGTCAAACCATCCGTGCCAGGAGCTTTGGCTGTTTTTAGCTGTTTAATTGCTGCTGTTATCTCCTCCTCTGTTATAGGATAATTCATTCTTTCCTTTTGTTGATCAGTAATTTTTGTAACTCTCTTATCCTTTAAATATTTTTCTATAAGTCCATTCTGCACCTCATCTTTGGCATATAGTTTAGTATAATAATCCACAAAAGCTTCTTTAATTAGTTTTTGTTGAAGGATTTCTTTCCCTCCAATATCAATACTATCAATAGTCCGTATACTTTGTTTTTTCCTCAATGTGTAAGCCAACCATCTGCCCGGTTTATTAGCATTGCAAAATGTATTATGCTTCGCGTATTGTAAACTTGTTGCTACTTGTTCCGCCATAAGCATTTGGAATTGGTCTTTCAAAAGTTTTATAGCACTTCGTATTCTTTCATCTGTTGGGTTTTTAATAAGTAACTGTTCTTTATTCTTTATTTCCATTTCCAACTCAGATCTTTTCTTTTGTCGGAACAGTCTATGTTTAGAATTCATGTAGATAAGTACCCCTCTCATATAAGCTTTACTTGCATCCCAAACAATTTCAACTGGGGTACCTTTATTCAAATTTATTTCAAAAAATTCTTTCAAATGCTTTTTAAGTTCTATTATATTTTTTTCATATCTAAACAGGTTCTCATTTAATCTCCAAGAACGTCTCTCAACCTTATCCATCTCGATTTCTATCCATACAGGACTATGATCAGTCAAAATTCTTGGAAAAATCTTTGTTCTTTTTGTCTTAACAAGTAGATCATTTGACAACAAGATAAAATCAATCCTAGAAAAAGATCTATGTCTATCAGAAAAAAAAGTGTAATCCAATTCATTTGGGTTATGTATTCTCCAAACATCTTTTAGTTCCATATCTTCTTTCATATCAAAAAAGGTCTGTGGTAATCTAATTCTAGACTTTGCCAAGCTCTTTTTATCTAATTTAGAATCAATTACTCCATTCCAATCTCCCATAATTAAAATAGATCTGTAGTCCCATTGCAATATTTTAGTATGTAACATCTTGTAAAAATAATCCTGTTGTTGGTTGGGAGCATAAATTCCAATCAAAAGAATTTGTCCATTTGCTGTAAACAATTCAATTGCTACAAATCTACCATCTTGATCTACTTCTATAACTTTTGCTGTTAATTTTTTATTTACATAAATAACCACACCATTCTTTTTCTGCGAAGTTGAAGATATATAATGTGCTCCTAGTTTTGAGTTTATCAAATATTTTTGATCTTGAGTTGTAATGTGCGTTTCTTGTAAACATATTATATCATTATTAAATTGTTTCAAATATGTAAATAATTTTTTCCTTTTCTGTGCTGAATTCAACCCATTGACATTCCAAGATAAACACTTAAAGGTCATTAACCTCTTCATGGAGCGCGGAGCAATATGCTTGAAGTTCATCCACAAGCTTCGATCTCGCTCCTCCCATAGCGCCAGTCTCTTGTGCAGTGCTCTTAACTGCCTTCTTGTCTTGTCTTTCCTGTTGTTGTTGTTGCTTCTGTTTAAGTAGCTTGGATTGAGCTCTAGTTATACGTTGATCTTTAACTTCAGTCAACTGAATCAAATCCAAAATTGGAGAAGAATCCAGCGATGGCTCACTCAGAATACCTCCTTCTGCACCTTGCACGTTTTCTAATTCCTGCTTAGACTGTTCTTTCAGTTGCCTCTCTTCACTCTCCTTAATCTCCAGAACTGTAGATGTACGTGGAGATGGTGTTCTTTCCATAAGAATAGTACTGTAAAAGTGTTGCGCCTTCTCCACGGTATTCAACCGATATCCTTCTCCCTTATATCTGAAAATTACCCCAGCTGGTGCATCCCACCGGAAGGGTATCTGTAAATTTTTCAATTCCTTAACAAGAAAACCAAATTCTTTTCTAGCTTTCAGCATTTTAGGAGGTAACTCTTTAAAAATTACAAGCCGTGAGCCCCCCACTTGTATAGAGGTGTGGAAAGATTTTTGCAGGATATCATTTCTAATTTCTCTCTCAGTAAAGTATATGACCACATCTCTGGGTAATTGTCTTTGCCTGGCCACCCAAGAGTTCACTCTGTAAATTTTATCTATTTTATGAAATACCAAATCAGGATTAACTTGTAGAATCTTAGCCAGGGCTTCAGAGCAAACTTGTCTCAAGTCCTGTCTTTCCTCCTCTCGAATTCCCCGAAGCCGTATGGCAAATTCCATCGCCCGGAATTGTATCATAACAATCTCATCTTCAATTCTCTGCATTTTATTGTCAACTTCATCAATTTTATAATCATTGTCTTTCATCCTAACATTAACTTCTGATTTAAATTCTTCAACTTTAAAATCAACTTTCCCAATAAAATCTGCCAGGCCAGACGCCACTTCTGATATTTTTTTGGTCACCATAATTTGATTCTGTTTCACCATGTCTTTAATTTCATTAATTTCCTGCAAAAATTCCTGATGTGATTTTTGAAGTTCCTGTTGTGATTCTTGAAATTTATCATCCAAAGTTTTAGAAATAAATTCTTTTAAATCTGCCACATCAAATTCTTTTTTCTGAGTTTGTAACTGTTGAGCAGGGGGAAGTTGCGTTTGCTGTTTGTGTGTGGGGGATCCCCCCCCTAATGCCTTCCCTTCCTGCTTCTTTGAAGCCATCCTGGCTCGTGATCTAGTTTTTCTAAAGAGGGAGGTTCCTTTTCCTTTCCCTCCTGCACAAAGACTTCTAAAAAAGTCCCCCAGATTTGATCAAACAAGGGTTAAAATAAAGCAAAGTCCAATATTGAAAAGGGAAAAAATTTCCGAGTTATTTCTCTTGTAACAAGCAAGGCAGCTTAGTAGCAACTTGGAAACTTTGTAGCAAAACAAAGTAACTTCACCAATCCACACTCGCTGGCTCGTTAACTCTGAAGCTAGGCGCCATGTTTTTTCAAAGCACTTTCACTCACTCGCATTTTCTCAGATTGAAAAGTCAACAAAGTGCTAATACTTGCGTTTCCAAATTTCAGGATTCAGGTAGTTTCACTGTTTATTAAAGCTGGTTCTTTCGCTTTAAGTTTCCTGCAGCCGGCTTGTTCTGCAGAAGCAGAATCGTCCCACGCCGCCCGGAGTCTCAGCAGGTTGGAAGGGAGCCGCGCCTGTTTCCTCCCCAGAAACAATTCCCTGGGGGGTTACAGGGGCTCGACCTGTGCCCTGCTATCTCTCCTCCAATAATCCTCAGGATTTTGAAGTTTTCGAGCCGCTTCTCGATCGCGAAGCGGCTCTACAGGCGGCGGGGCTGGCGGAGCTTCAAAGAGCGCCGCCGTCGCCGAAGACAAGGAAACCGGAAGTCAACACTTCACGTGATCTTGATTCTATCCCTCTGTTTTTGCAGCCTAGAACTGTGTTGGCTTTTTTTGGCAGCTGCTGCACACGGCTGGCTCATATTTAAATGGTTGTCCACTAGAACTCCAAGATAACAGAGATGACATCCACTCATCTTGGATGATTAGTCTGGGGTAAATTTAGATGCTGAGATACTTACATAGATGTATCAAATTACACGAAGGAGCTATTAAATTCCCCAGATTATATGTTAGAAATTGGAGGAAGGCCAAATAACATGTGCACTCATTTATAAATCCTCAATCCTTTAAGAACCCATTATTCTATCATTTCAAATACAATTAAGATCTTCTTGTTCCTCTAAACTTTTCAGGAATAAATGCACAGCCTTGTACTGTTTTAATCATTTCCAGAGGGATAACTGGATTAGTCCAAGCAAAAATAGCTCAGTACAGTTCAGCTTATTTTTATCTTAGGCCAGCAAAAAAATGCAAAATAGGACAAAATTAAGCTTGTGGTAGCTTAGAGATTAAAAAAAAAGAAAATAAATTTCAACACAGAGGCATCTCCACAACAAGAAAAAGTTTCGTTGTGGACCCTATCAAAATCTAGAAAGAGATATGATCAAAATTGGCTAAAATCTAGCACTTTGAAACATAACAAATCCCCTCAGAAAAAGTATGTAAAATTAGATATCGTGTGGAAAAGGAGTACGATTTTTCTGCTTCTAAGTATGTTAGAACTCAAGTTCTGCCATTAATGCTAAATATGTAGAGAATTAGGATCAATAATAGAAGTATTTCATGTAACTTAGAGAGACAGACAATAAGAATTTGTTGCGATGATGAAATTTAATCCTGGAGAACTAACATGAATGGACACACACCTTAGTGGCAGAATCAGATTTCACTCATTCTTGGACAGGAGATTACTGGGAAATCCAAGAGCTATAAACTTTTCACCTGAAAAATGGAGGAAACATGCCGGAAGAAGATAGTGAGAATTCATTTCTGTGAAAATCCCACATTCGTAACTTAACTGTTTAAAAAAATATTGCAGAAGAAGGCAATCAAGGTAAATCTCTGCATTTTTAGATGGATGGATGGATGGATGGATGGATGGATGGATGGATGGATGGATGGATGGATGGATAGATAGATAGATAGATTTCTTTATTGGCCAAGTGTGATTGGACACACAAGGAATTTGTCTTTGGTGCAAATGTCCTCGGTGTACATAAAAGAAAAAAAAATTCAATAAGAATCACAAGATACAACACTAATCATAGTATTACTAAATAAGCAATCAAAACATACTAGGAAACAAATAAAACAATATAAATTGTAGAGATGCAAGCAACAAGGTTATAGTCATAAGTAGAGAAGGAGGTAGGTTAGGAAGGATGAGAAGGATAATATTAATACAGTCTTAGTAAATAGTTTGACAATGTTGTGGGAATTAGTTGCTAAGCAGAGTGATGGCATTCGGGGAAAAACTGTCCTTGTGTCTAGTTGTTCTGGTGTGTAATGCTTTATAGCGTCGTTTTGAGGGCAGAAGTTGAAACAATTCATGTCCAGAATGTGAGGGGTCTGTAGATATTTTCACAGCTATTTTTGCCAAGAAAACAACACACACCTGTCCATGTGTCGTCCCCAGGAGTTGGTGTGTCTACTGGGTATGTGAAGATGGCAGCAATAATGGTGTGATCAAAGCTCTTCCTTTTTTTGGTATGCAAAAACGACATCTTCAGTTGTACCATCAGGGCCACCATCTTGATGTACTCCATTGGTTCTCAACCTTTTCTTCATTGTGGACTCCCTTTAAATACTTTTTGTGGTCACAGACACCCAAGACTTAAGACTGAAATCATAACATTTTTTTTCAACCCTTTGTGGACATCCCGTGACAACATCTTGGCTCCCCTGGGGGTCTGGAGACCACAGGTAGAGAACCACTGATGTAGACTGCAGACCCTCCTGGCAGAAATTGAGCTCAGAATTGACTCTCCCAATAGCATTTAGATGTGTCCAACGGACTATTTCTCTTCATCTTTTATATTAATTCTCCCTACACAATCGGCAACGTTATTTATTTATTTATTTAGAAATTTTTTATTGCCGCCTGCTCACACATGGTGACTCAAGGTGGCTTACAGGACATAAAAACACAATATAAAAGAAATAAAAATAATAAAATAATAAACCCCCCCCCACCCTGGTGACAACACACATTCGTATTATCCATTTAATGGGCTGCATCCCGCTCTGGGTTTCCCCAGGCCCGCTGGCAGAACCATGTCTTCAGGGCCTTCCAAAAGTGGGGGCCAGTCTAATTTCTGGAGAGTTGATGTTCCAGAGAGAGGGAGCCACCACAGAGAAGGCCCTTCTTCTGGGTCCCGCTCAGTGGTGGGTTTCTACCGGTTTGCCCCGGTTCGAGCGAATTGGGAGGCTCCACCCACCTGCCCGGATATCATCATGGATGCTCTGCGCATGTGCAAAAGGCTCTGTGCATGGACAGAAGCGCTGTGCGCGCACGCTCCGATTCTGAACCGGTACCAAAGGTAAGTGGAACCTACTACTGGTCCCGCTAGATCAGAGGTGAGTTTCAGCAGGTTCTGACCAGTTCTGGAGAACCAGTAGCGGAAATTTTGAGTAGTTCAGAGAACTGGTAGTAAACATTCTGACTGGCCCCACCCCCATCCATCCTCTGCCTCACAAGTCCCAGCTGATCAGGAGAAAATGGGGATTTTGCAGTAACCTTCCCCTGGATTGGGGAGGGAATGGAGATTTTACAGTATCCTTCCCCTGGAGTGGGGTGGGAAAGGAGATTTTACAATATCCTTCCCCTGCCACGTCCACCAAGACATGCCACGCCCACCAAGCCACACCCACAGAACCGGTAGTAAAAAATTTGAAACCCACCACTGCGCTAGATGTATCTCCTTAGGGGACAGGACCCACAACATTCCTTGCATCCCCGCTCTAGCGGGTCGGGTAGATGTAACCAGCAAGAGACGGTCCCTCAGATAACCTGGCCCCAAGCCATGAAGGGCTTTAAAGCTGACAACCAGCACCTTGAATTGCACCCAGAAGCAAATCGGCAACCAATGCAGCTCCCGCAGGAAAGGTGATACATGTGCACACATGTTATTCCCAGGCCCCATTCGTTCACTCTTCAGAGAACTGGGTAATCCTTTTGGGGCCGAGGGTCATACGTGACAATCAAAACCACTGTGTCAAAATTAAGTTGCTGAGGCCAAAAGAAACTAGTTTTGATTTAGCCGGCCTAGCCTAAATGGTTTTTAATGGGATTTTTAAATTTTATAGACTTGGGGTTTTAAATTAGGAGGCCGATTGATTTAATCTCTTTTAATTATCTTAACTTTTGTATTGTATGTATTTTAATTTTGGCTGTTCACCACCCTGAGTCCCTTTGGGAGAAGGGCGGTATACAAATTAAATTAATAATAAAATAAATAAATAAATTTAATTAAAACTTCAATTCTGGTAAAAATATATATATATATTTCATTGGCTAGCGATAATACCGTTAGCCCTTCAATTAGTTTCAGCTTCTATCACGCTAAAAATTACAATGGAAATCTGCGTTTGGAGGCATCTGGGATAGCTTTGCTATTCTGCATTCCAGTTCCAGCTGTAAAACTAGTTCAAGCAAAAACATCCATTGACTAGAGTCGTATTTCTTTTCCTTTGAAAAATCTGTCCAGAGCCTAAACTGGTTTTTATGCTCCAGTGGAAACTGAAGTAGTAAATCAGGCAGGGCATCCATAAAACTCAGTCCAAGTTATTATGGCTGATTCGTTTTACAGAGTTGCATTGTCACCACCTTGGAAAGCTTAGGGATTAACTTTACTAGCAAGGCTTGAAGAAGCTTTGAGAATTTAGCGTGAGCTTTCACAACTGCAGAAATAGCAGCGTGTAATTTAACGTTTGCCCGTTTTGTGCCTAGAATGAATGAACGAATGCCACACATCTGTCTCAGGTTATGTTGTTGGATGCAACGAGTTTCCACAGGGAATATAATAATTAAAAATTTTAATGGGAACTTAAAAAGTAACATTCAGTCTCAGCCTTCCATCCTTCCTAGGTGGGTAAAATGAGGACCCAGATTGTTGGGGGCAATATGCTATTTAGTATACTGTCTTTGGTGTAAGCCGCCCAGAGTCCTCGGAGCGTGGGCGGCAAAGGAATGTGAATGATAAAATAATAAATACATAAATAATAACATTTGGAGGAAGTTTACCATCCATTACTGTTGCTGAAAGAGACAGAAGAAAACGATGTGGTCCAAAGGACTCGGTTTCCCGGGGCTCGCTAAAAACTGGAATATATATATATGTATTTTTCAAAATGTTAAGGCATAGAACATAAAATACAGCATAGAGTAATATGGTTGGAAGGGACCTTGGAGGTCTTCTAGTCCAACCCTCTATCCATGGCAGGAGATCCTATATCCGTAATGGCGAACCTGTGGAACGCGTGCTACAGGTGGCACGCGGAGCCATATCTGTGGACACACGAGGGTTGCCCTAGCTCAGCTCCAGTGCGCATGCGCACACCGGCTAGCTGATTTTCAGGCCTTCTGGGCTCACTGGAAGTTTGGAAACAGGTCATTTCCGGTCTCCAAAGGGCCTCCAGAGGTATGGGGAAGACTGTTTTCACCCTCCCCAGGCTCCAAAAAAGCCTTTGGAGCCTGGAGAAGGTGAAAAACAGGCCTACTGGGCCCACCGTACCATCACGTGCCAAAAGTGGGGGGAGCGCCGGGGGGTTCTGTGTGCATTGAATTATGGGTGTGGGCACGCACACATGCGACACCCCCATGCTCCCCCCGATTTTGGCACGCGACGGCAAAAAGGTTGGCCATCACTGTCCTATATCATTCAGGACTTTTTGGGGGGCTTGATGGGATGGATACATGTGTTCACAGAAAGAATAACAGAACAGAAGAACAAGAATTAGAAGGGATCCCAGAGACCTCCAGACAGGGGTGAAATCCAGCAGGTTCTGACAGGTTCTGGAGAACCGGTAGCGGAAATTTTGAGTAGTTCAGAGAACCAGTAGTGGAAATTTTGAGTAATTCAGAGAACCGGCAAATGCCACCTCTGGCTGGCCCCAGAGTGGGGAGGAAATGGAGATTTTGCAGTATCCTTCCCCCAGGAGTGGGGAGGGAATGGAGATTTTGCAGTATGCTTCCCCTGCCACACCCACCAAACCACGCCTACCAAGCCACACCACACCACGCCCACCAAGCCACGCCCACAGAACTGGTAGTAAAAAAAATTGGATTTCATCACTGCCTCCAGCCCAACCCCTCCTCCATCCAAGCAGGAGATCCTGTACCATTTCAGAGAAATGGTTATCCAATCTCTTCTTAAAAACCTTCACTGATTGAGACACCCACAACTTCTGAAGGCAAGGCATTCCACCATTCTAACAGTCGGGATATTTCTCCCTATTTCCAGGTTGGGTCTCCTTCTAAGCAGCTTCCATCCGCGGCTTCTTCTCCTGCCTTCAGGTGGATTGGGAAATAGGTTGACCCTCCCCTCCTCTTCTTCATGGCAGCCCTTCAGATATTGGTATATAACACTGTTATCACACTGGAACACTTCGGCTAACACAGTGTTGTGACCGAGGCCCAAGTAGTGATTACCAAACACAATTCAGTCCTGAACAAACTTATTTTATTACAACAGCTGAGAATGAATTCATTCTCTGTCCAAAACAACATTTGGACTGACATTCTCTTAGTCCAAAACAAATTCTTCTTAACCAGTCCGTCAACCTTATCGGTGACCTTTGATGTCTTTGGCAACCTGCCAAAGGCTTTTCTTGGCAAAACCCCCACAAAGTTCAAGAGACACTGACAAGAAGCACGGGAATCAATGTTTCTTTTCTACAAAGAACCCAACGGCTCGTTGCTGCTCTTTTAAGCGTTATGGGAGTGACCAATCATCTTCTGGCCTTACTCCCGAGTTGTCCTTTTTACTTCAGCTGCTCTTGCCTTCTGGCAGCTCTTTGCATGCATGCACTAGGAACAGGCTCCTCCTGTTCCTCTGCCTCTCTGCTGTCCGCCTCTGGAGGCTCTGGAGTCCGCTCATTGCTCCCAGATGGCCCTGCCTCCGATGCAGAGCCCTCGTCCGGGCCTTCCCCAGACTCCAGGACTGGCCCATTGTCCTCTCCAGCCTCCTCACTGTCCAACTTCACTGTTGGCGGACCACAACACACGGCTTGCTGAAGATCTGTGTCTCTCTTTGAAAGGCTGCTTTGCTTCTACAAAGGTTTGGGTGAAGACCCTCTTAGAAGTCCTTCTGCAAAGCATCATGGTTCCTTATTTTATCTAGCAGGACAACCACAGGAGTTTTCCTCACTTGGCAATGTAAGTTTCGTACATATATGGCATACACGTACAAGGCGTGTCTACTGAAGTAAAGAAACGATTGAGGTAAATCTTCTTATCAACTTTGATATCTCATAGAGCAGAGGTGGTATTCAGCTGGTTCAGACTAGTTCGCCCGAACCGGTAGCGGAAATCGCTGGTGGGCTGCCCACCTGCCCCGGCTCTATGCCATCCTATTTAGGCACTTTTTGAGGCCAGGCGCGTGCACGGAAGGCTGGGCGCTTGTGTGGAAGGCAGGCATGTGTGCAAACCAGGCGCACACACGCACGAAGCAAGTGTGCGCAGGCGGGGAGAACTGGTAGAAACATAATGTGAAATTCACCAATGTCATAGAGCCAATATTGCATTGGACTATGTGAGGTGAAGGGCTGTGTGAGGTGAAGGGTACTTTAAAACAGATTGGCAGAGGCCTTGTTTGCAATTTTAAAAGTGTCTATGCAGATTCTCAATCATCCAGGTTACGATTGTCCCAAAGGTGATTTTTTTCAAAAGACAATTGGTGTTTTTCTTTCAAAACATTTCGCTCCTCACCCAAGAAGCCATTCAAGCGCTAACCATCAAATAACTTGAAAGATTATAAATCCTTCTATTCCCAATCAGTCAGTTAGAACTGAAGAAGCTTCTTGGATGAGAAGCAAAATGTTTTCAAAGGAACAAAAAAACAAGGTGGTATTAAGGTGGCTTAGAGTTATCCCAAAGGTGCTTTTTCAAGAGGCAGCTGGACATTTTGGTTTTTCTTTGAAGACGTTTCGCTTCTCATTCAAGAAGCTTCTTCAGTTCTGAAAACATTTTCAAAGAAAAGAACCCAAGAAAATCCACTTGGTTTGAGGAAAAAACACATTTGGACAATTAAAAAAAAAAAGAATTTATTAAGGAAAGGTGCATGCAACATACTGGGAGAAAATAAATTTTAGAAATGCATTATTTTAAGAAAGCTCTTATTTGCCAAAGTGGCGCTCTGGAGAACGAGTGCATGAACCTTCATGGGAAAACGCAGCCAGGCTGTGCCAGATTTGAAAACTGATGGTGGGAAATGATCTTAACATTTGTAAAAATGGGTAATAGTTAAACCAACCGATTCTCTCATCCATAGTACTTAGGAAATGACCAGAACAGAATTTATCTTTTCCTTGACTTTTGTGTGAGTTCCCAGTGACGTGCAAGGATATGAGAAGCAGAGTATTGACCTTGTTGGTTCTTGTTCGATGCTGCATAGCGTTTTTAAAAATATTATTACTATGATAAGTCCAACTGCGTGGGCAGCATTTGAGTTTATTATGCTGCATGTGGACGCTGTTCCACTCTGCCTCCTAGTCTCTAATCCGGGGTGTCAAATTCAAGGCCTGCGGGGCCGCCCTGGAAGGAGCAATGTGCAATGCGCTGCAGTGCCTCTGCCAGCGAAAACGGAGTTGGGAGGCGGAATGATATTCACTTACTTCCCCTACCGGTTCACAAATATGAGTGCTCATGCCTTCCGCACATGCGCCGGGCCTCAAAAACGTGCTTAAATAGGACGGCATAGAGCCAGCAGGGGGCACCCGTGATTTCCGCTACCGGTTTGCCCAAACCGGTCCGAACCGGCTGGATACCACCTCTGTTGGGAGGGCTGCGTGCGGCCCTCCCGAGTTCCATTTTTGCTGGCAGAGGGTTGCAGGAGGCCATCGTAGCCGAAAACAGAGCTTGCGAGGGCCACGGGTGGCACTCCCAATTCCGTTTTCACTCTCAGAGGGTTTCAGGAGGCCATTGCAGCTGAAAATGGAACTTGCAAGGGCCACGTGTGGCACTCCCAAGTTCTGTTTTCGCTGGCAGAGGGTTGCGGGAGGCTGTCGCAGCCGAAATTGAGCTTGGAAGCCCATTTTCGCTGGCAGAGTGCTTGGGCCACCACAGGTGCCCCCAGTACGAGTGATGTCGAGCTGGTCACACCCACCCTGGCCACACCCACCCTGGCCCCCTGAGGTCAAAGACAACTCTGATGCAGCCCTCAATGAAATAGAGTTCGACAGCCCTGCTCTAATCCATGAAAAATTCAGATCTCATAAAGGACTAACCAGCTATCTAGACATGACTATTTTAGGCAACGCATCCAAGCCAGTGGTACTTTTCCCCTTGGAGAAAATATGTGTCTTATCCCACAGTACTTCAGACTAACTTGGTGCCAGAGTTCAGTCCACCACTTAATCAGTCAGCCTTTGCAGGAGAATGGAATGGGATCCCACTTACAGAGTACAAGTTATTTTAAGTCAGGCAGGCAGCAGCGTAATGTGGAACGTGCCAACCGGATGTGCTCCAGAAGTTCAAATTGAAGTTGAACTCCCGTTATCCCTGTCCTATAAGCATGCTAAGTGTGGGTGATAGCAGTTGTGGTCCAATTGAGCAGGTGCCACAATGAATGTCTTTGCTCTTGCTGTCAGCAAACCAATAAAATCTAAAATGAAGCAGAATCCCTGATGCAGAAACAGTAGAAAATATAACTATAGGTAGTCTTCCGCTTACCAATGTTCATTCAGTGATCCTTCAAAATTATAACCAGCCCCACCCAAAGTTATGGCTGTGCAGTGCCCACATGATCACTGAATGTCAGGGTAAAGATTTAAGATCTGACCAGCTGCTATGATGATGTAATGCTGGGAATGAATCAGCAAGGTTTTTGGGCTGATATCACTTTAAGAGCCTGTAATAAGAAGAGGCCCTGTTGGGGGCGTATCTCTCTCTCCGCGTGTGCTTCCTTGCTGTAATTGCTGATTGCTGTTTATCTGAGGTCTGATTAAAGAATGTGTATGTATATATTCTTTGTAGATAATAAAACTACTATTTCTTACAAACCTCTGTTTGTTGTATTTACTCCTGGGTTGTCTCATATAGTCACACTCTGACACTGAACAACATTTGAGTGTTTGGCAATCCTACAATTGACTAGGGTGTGGGCTGGCGAGGAGGGTGAGACACCCAGTTTGCGTTCAAGGAATGGTGTAAAAACCTTAATGGCATCGGTATGTGGAGATGGAGAGGACCAACCAAAACAGGAAGTTGAGGTTGTCTGCCCTTAGTAAAGTAGACATTTTCTTACTGCGCTGGAAGATATTGTTTTGTGCTTGCCTTGGCCTCTGTTTTTATACTTTTAGCAGCCTGTCCTTCTCAGTGTTTTCCCAGAGAAGTTCTGAAAAAAAAAAAATCATCTGGAGTTGGTGTAGAAGATCATAAACTTCTCCTCTCCAAGGCCACAGACTTGGAGGCCAAGCCTTCCTGTCTGTAGATTTTATTTACATAACGAATCTAAATCATTCAGAGTCTGGACTGTGGGTGATTTGAATAAAACATAGAGAGAGAGGAAATGTTTTGCTGAGGACTTGTAGCAATCCGTGTCTTAAAACTTCGCTTTGGCAAGCCGACTAGAGCTCTCAAGGATCTTATTAGGAACTGCTTGTTGTTGGCAATTCAGCCTGCTATTTTTGATTTTTTTTTTTTATTTTTTTTGCTGGGAACTCTCAACGCCATTCTCCCATCTGTTCCCTTCCTTTGTGCTTGTATTTTTAACTAGCTCTTTTATGTGGGAAGTAAAAGGAAGATGAACAGGGGTGGGTGGGCTGCTGGGGGTTCACAGGGCTTTGGGAGAACGTCTAGTTAAGATTCTGTGCAGTTCGGAGAACCCACAAATCCCACTCCTGGCTGGCCCCACCCACTCCATCCCTCCCCTTCCTGGAGTCCCCATGTGGCCCATTTTGGATGCAGGTAAGTGCAGGGCGCCTGCGGAGGCTTGGGGAGGGTGAAAAACGGCCCTACCGGAAGTTTGGGAAGGCCAGAAATGGGCCCGTTTCCGGCGAGGGCCTCCGGAGCCTGGGGAGGCCGTTTTCACCCTCCCGGAGGCTCGAGAAAAGCCTCCGGAGTCCAGGGAGGGCAATTCAGGATGCTGGTTTTGACCTTTAAAGCACTTAACCAGAACTTTGAAGGAGACTGTTAGCACCTTTTCCGATTTTATTAAGACGCCTAAATTCTTTTGCGCTGCAGCTGATGAATTGCATCGAAGAAAGCGAGCTGCACTCACAAAAGTTTAGAACGTTGGATGAAATTAAAATTGGAAACAGTGCAATCAGACTCTTCCTCTTCCTCCTTTTTCTCTTTCTCCTTCTTCTAATCTAAGCAACTGTTCCTAGCCTGAGCTAACACTGGATTCTTAAGCTCCCTGTGACATATCAGTGTTGCAGCTGTGAAAAGAAAGCATGTGGGACATGCAGAGAGAAATGGGTGGATGAACAGAAGATCCCAGGCTACTGAATGGGAACTATTAAGTGCAAAAAAAGTGAAAGATAAGGCTTGCTGGGAAAGGAGGAAAGGTTGATTAGCACATGGGATGGATGTGTTTTGCTGCTTCCTTAGAAAGATATGGAGAATAGAAGGAGCCGGAAACTATTGCTATTGCCTTCCCATATATCATTTGAAGGGGTTGGGAAGGAAAGGACTTGAACCCAGTTTAGATATAGTAAGAGCCCCTTGGAAGGGTGGGAGACAACCCTATGGGCATGGAAAATAAGACAATTAGGAGTTCTCTTACTTTAGCTCTCTCTCTCTGTGTTTATATGTCCCATGATGGAATTTAAAAATAATATTTTCTTTACAAGGGGAAAAAAAGATGCCACCCACAATATTGATGGAGGTGAATTTTTTTTTTGCTTTTCCTTCCCTCTTTACTTGTATCTATCTATATATCCGTGTGTGTGTGTGTGTGGAGATATATATATGGGGGAAGCCCCCCCTCCTAGAAGAATGAAATATTTTGAGGAATATTAAAAAGGCAGAATATTATATTTCCCCAAATGGAGAAATGGAGAAACATGGGGGTTTTTTTAGAAGCAGGAAAGTCTTTCTTAATAGCCCACAGCAGATGCTAGCACTTAAGAGATAAAGAGATTATTGAAAGAAGAAGCCAACTATCTATCTAGCTCTATTCATAAGCAAAGCAAATACGGCAGGCAGAAATCCATTCAAGCCGGGATATTTTGAAACTCCCTGCCGCAAAGTCTGAACAATGGCAGAATGGTAGGATTAGAAAGAGCCCCTCACCCAACATCCAACACAGGACGAAAGCCATTAAGCCACAATAGGAATTGCCCAACAGCCTTTCAGAACACAAGCGCCCCATTGCATTACACCCAGAGCAGTAAACCTGGGAGCTCAGATAAACAATAAACCCGAAGTTGACAAAATTAGCTCAGACAAAGACCTAGGATTTGCATTTCCTCTTTTGCCTATAGAGCCAGCTATGACCCCTACATGACCCCCATAGGAATCTGACAACAACCAATAGAATATTAAAGGATATGTTCTTGCACAGGAACAGGAAGCTCAAATACAAAGCCCAAAGAAGGTATAAAAACTCACCCACTCTCAACTCCATTTGGTCAGCTGCACCAGAACCATAAACGCTGGTGGTTCTGTCCATCATTAAACCATCTTTCCAATCAGCCTCCACATTTCCATGGTCTTTCTCCCAGCTTGGAACTGAACGAGATGGATATTTCTTCCAACCAGGGGTGAAATCCAGCAGGTTCTGACAGGTTCTGGAGAACCGGTAGCGGAAATTTTGAGTGGTTCGGAGAACCGGCAAATACCACCTCTGGCTGGCCCCAGAATGGGGTGGGAATGGAGATTTTGCAATATCCTTCCCCCAGGAGTGGGGAGGGAATGGAGATTTTGCAGTATCCTTCCCCTGCAACGCCCACCAAGCCACACCCACCAAGCCACACCCACAGAACCGGTAGTAAAAAAAATTGGATTTCACCATCGCCCATTATATTAGCTACTAATACATTGTGAGCTGCTGAGAATTGTTTCAGGATTGGACAGTGCCCAAATCTAATGAAATAAATACATTTTAAAGAGGGGGAAAAAATTGAAAGAAGGCAATTTTATGTCTGCATCATTACCAAAAACACAACATGGGCTTGTCTAGATAGTTACCAGAAATTGAGGCTGATTCAGAGCAAGATTAAAGACATACGGTAATGGCTGAAAAGAGCTTTGAAGAGGAAATAACTTGAGAGGAAGGGAGGGAAAGGAAAGAGAAAATTAGCGTATGACTTATTTCAAACACGGTGGCTGTTTCTATTGCATAATTTGAGTTCTCCTGCTGTCTGCTAAATGAAAATAGTAGGACTAGGTTCATTTTAACATTTATCTATTGGTCATATTTATGCTGCATTTGCAAGATTCTTGTTTACAGTAATTACAAGCAGTGCAAGCTTTTAAATAAAGCACAAGCGGAAGGAACAAACATTGATAACATTCTAAAAACATAAAACCAAACACTCCTCCCCCCCAAAAAAACCCCCCACTCAGACTGGGTATCCTATCACTCAAAAGGGGACCTCCAGAATAACTTAATTTTTAAGAATTTCTGAAGGCCGGGAGAGTGGCTGTTAACCGAATTTCCAGCTCTTCTATAAAACAGGGGCTGTTACTGAGTAATAAGGGATGCGGTGGCTCAGTGGCTAAGATGCTGAGCTTGTTGATCGAAAGGTCGGCGGTTTGAATCCCTAGTGCCGCGAAACGGGGTGAGCTCCCGTTACTTGTCCCAGTTTTTGCCAACCTAGCAGTTTGAAAGCACGTAAAAAATGCAAGTAGAAAAATAGGGACCACCTTTGGTGGGAAGGTAACAGCTGTACACCGCCTTGAGTCCCTCGGGAGAAGGCGCGGTATATAAATTCGCAATAAAATAAAAAATAAAATAAATAAAATTAAACCATGGAATTTGCTGACATCAAATATGGCAACAGTAGCAATTTAAAATTGCTCCAACCCTGGAAGTTTTAAAGAGGAGACCGGGCAGCCGCAGGTCTGAAATGTTATAGGCTACAAGATCCCTTCTAATTCTCATGATGATAATGATAATAATGATGAAGCTTGAAATGGAGCTCTTTCTTGGCTCAATTAAGAGCAAGCTTTCTACAGAGCTTTCCCCACCAGACCTCGTCACATTGCAAGATTTGGTTATTATTCATTATTATTTTTCCCTTTTTCCCCTCTGTTTTCCTGAGCTGGAAAATACTAGTTCCACAACTTGGGACACTGGTTTTCATTTCCCCCCTTCCAGGTCACACACCCCAGACAAGTATAGTCAAGTGAAAGAAGGAAATCTAAATAGTGTTATTACCTAAGTAGTAAACTCAGGTGTGTCTGGGGCAGGAAGTTAAAAAATTCAAGATGGGGATTATATGTCCAGTGGTGAAATCCAATTTTTTTTACTACCGGTTCTGTGGGTGTGGCTTGGTGGGCGTGGCATGGCATGGCATGGCTTGGTGGCCGTGGCAGGGGAAGGATACTGCAAAATCTCCATTCCCACCCCACTCCAGGGGAAGGATACTACAAAATCTCCATTCCCACCCCACTCTGGGGCCAGCCAGAGGTGGTATTTGCCGGTTCTCCGAACTACACAAAATTTTTGCTACTGGTTCTTCGAAGTGCTCAAAATTTCCGCTTACCGGTTCTCCAGAACCTGTCAGAACCTGCTGGATTTCACCCCTGGATCGGTCCCTTTTTACCTGTATAAAAGCAGAGTCTTCCATCAAGAGATTGTGGCTGCCATCTTAATGTTTTTGACCCAGCTTCCTGGCATTCCTAAGGAAGCCAAAATATTTGAATGAAAAGTTTTAAATCTGTCTACCGTGTTTCCCCGAAAATAAGACTGGGTCTTATATTAATTTTTGCTCCAAAAGATGCATTAGGGCTTATTTTCTGGTTAGGTCTTATTTTCAGGAAAATACAGTACTAAATGCCGCCATCTGGTTGACAATCTTAACGGGGGCTTATTTTTGGGGTAGGGCTTATATTACAAACATCCTGAAAAATCATGCTAGGGCTTATTTTCCAGTTAGGCCTTATTTTCAGGTAAACATTGTATATTCCATTACATAATCTCTTTGTCTGTGCAGGTAGTCCTCACCTTACAACCATTCATTTAGTGACCGTTCAAAGTTACCACGCACTGAAAAAAGTGACTTATGACCGTTTTTCACACTTATGACTTTTACAGCATCCCCATGGTAAGGTGATCAACATTTGGATGCTTAGCAACTGGCATGTATTTATGACGGTTGCAATGTCCCGGGGTCATGCAATCCCCTTTTGTGACAAGCAAAGTCAGTGGGGAAGCCAGATTCATTTAACAACCATGTGACTCACTTAACAACTGCAGTGATTTATTTAACAATTGGGGCAAGGAAGGTTATAAAGCAGGGCAAAATTAACTTAATAACTGCCTTGCTTAGCCATGGAAATTTTGGGCTCAGTTGTGGTCGTAAATCGAGGACTACCTCCAGACATATTATGCATTTTCTTTGCAGTGCATCTTTTGATCAATAATTATTGTCAAGTGGCAAGGAAGAAAAAAAAAATAACCAACTTGAAATCTTTCCTCAGAACATCAAAGCAGACGGATAACAACAATTTCTCCTGTGGTGTACTAGACTCGGCATTCACATTAAAGGGATATGATGAATTTAGCATCGCCTTAAATTCTTTAAATGTTATTTAATCTCTGCAGTCAAACACATGTGCGGGCGGGCTCATAAAAAGCTCGCCTTCAGAAGGAACGTGAGCTAATGATGGGCCCTTTGATCATAGTGCCTTCTGGGTAGGCCCGAGAGAGGATTTAAAGCTCTATCAAAACGTAGGATCAAAAAGAGTTAAATGTACAGCCAACACATTATGGGGGGGGGCATGAAAAAGGAACGGGGTGAGGGGCTCTTTTTCATCAGAAATTACAGCAATAAAGGAAACATTTCCCCTTGGCTGTTAAACATGCTATTAAACGGTGAGTTCCTGTCATGGCATCCAAAAGGGAGAGAGACACCAATCATTAAGCCTGCAGCCGTGAGTGTGGACCACACAGCACACTTTAAAATGTCATTATAATTGTAGCAGTCAGGTATGGAATAGATACCCCTCTGATTCTGTTGGAAAATTTATGACAGCCTGCCCTTCTGATGTATGATGACCTTTTGCAAGGCAGAATATACTAGCTTTATTTCTTTTTCTCTGGTTCCTCAGAGTTTAGAGTCTTCTCTATGGACCATCTTGTCGGTAACTTTAAAAAAAAAAATCTTGGAGAGATATAGTACCAATACAGGGGGTCCTCGACTTACGACCGCACAATAGGCTATAATAGGTGACACTACCCAATTTAGTTTGCAAAAATCCAAATGACCTCTAGATGGAGCCGTTAAGCATTTCGGTATCATTTTGCTGCCATCTACTGGTTGACTGCATTTTTGTATCCTAGCTGGGGATTTGTGAGACTTTTCCAAACGGCCATCATATCTCCACAAAAATGGTCTTTTACATTTAATTGACACCTGCTTGATTGGTCATCAGTTGTTGTTGGGTGTTTTTTTTTTTTTTTTTTTTTGCTTCTGTAGCATTCCTAAAAACCCATCCTGGCTATTGTTGTCACAGCTGTGGCTTCAAACCTTCCCAGATGCTCTCCACAGGATGTGTACCCTGTGAAATAGGAGCCAAAGATTAAGAAACAGCAGCAGAGAAACAGGAAGTACAGCTGAACCAAAAGAGGCTGACAATGCATGGTTGCTAATTGCCTTAGTGATGGAAAGGAAAGGGTTGAACGGCAAAAGTTTCCTCTTCTTTGGAACATCCCAGTGTATTCCTTCCGAGCAGGGGACAGGACAATCATTTCATTGACTCAGCATAAAAAGTGCGCTCTGGACTCTCCAGGCTGTGAGATTAAAGTTAGGGTGGATTAGGTGAAATTCTACACAGCGGTATAACCAATAGAAGCATATAAATCAAATTAAAAAAATAAAATAAAAATAAAATTAAAAAAAAAGAATCAAGTTGGATGTGAGGTCTGGAGCAGGGGTGGGTTTCAAAATTTTTTACTACCGGTTCTGTGGGTGTGGCTTGGTGGGCGTGGCAGGGAAAGGATACTGTAAAATTTCCATTCCCTCCCCACTCTAGGGGAAGGTTACTGCAAAATCCCCATTTCCTCTCAATCATCTGGGATTTGTGAGGCAGGGAATAGATGGAGGCGGGGCTAGTCAGAATTTTTACTACCGGTTCTCTGAACTATTCAAAATTTCCGCTACCAGTTCTCCAGAACTGGTCAGAACCTGCTGAAACCCATCTCTGATCTGGAGGCTAA
The DNA here is from genome assembly GCF_059756535.1 of Pantherophis guttatus. NCBI lineage: Eukaryota > Metazoa > Chordata > Lepidosauria > Squamata > Colubridae > Pantherophis > Pantherophis guttatus. The sequence goes on along the minus strand of NC_142070.1, from coordinate 11,079,574 downwards.
ACCATAGGATGAAAGATTGAGAGAACTTCATCTAGTCCAGTGATGGTTAACCTTTTCGGCACTGAGTGCCCAAACTGGAGCGCGCGTGCACACGCTGGAGCGCCAAAACCTGGAAGAGAGCAGCTGGCCAGTGCACATGCATGCGGCAGTCAGCTGCTCTTCCGGGTTCCGTCGCGCGCATGCACACCCGCCAGCTGGTCTTCCGAACCCGGAAGAGCAGCTGGTGACAGCGCACGTGCCCACAGAGAGGGCTTTGTGTGCAGGAGTGGGTTCTACTTACCTTTACTACTGGTTCACAATGGGATCATGCGCATGCGCTCACTTTGGTCTCCCATGCGCCTTGCATCTGCGCATGCACAGAAGCTTCTGCTCATGTGCAGATCACCGATGACAACATCTAGGGCAGTGGGCAGGACCTCCCGCTGGTTTTACTACCGGTTCTCGCGAACCGGTCTGAACCGGGAGCAACTCACCACTGTTTGTGTGCCATCTCTGGCACGCGTTCACCATCACAGATCTAGTCTAACAAAGAAAAGGGGTGATATGATAGCAGTCTTGAGGGGCTGTCACAGAGAAGAGGGGATCAACTTCCATTACGCTTGAAGGCAGGACAAGAAGTAACCAATGGAAAGTCATTAGGGATCCAATCTAGAACTCAGGAGAAATTTTATTTCCGGCGCCTTTCTCTAGTGTCGTAGTTAAGGCGTTGGTTTAAGACTAGGGAGACTTAAGTTGTTATTCACTCTCAGGCATGGATCTGCTCCGGATGAACGAATCTTATTCCCTCTCTCTCAGCCCAAATTACCTCATAAAGCTGTTACGGAGGAAAAATCACCGGGGATGTTTTTCTAGAGGAAAAACAGGAAGTAATAAATGAATCAATAAGTTAATAGATGGGTGTGAGCAATAAGGATTGCAAGGAAATTTGTGGGTGGGATCAGAGTCAAAACAAGGTGTATATTTTGTCTCTCTCTTTCTCTCCCTCCCTCCCTCCTGCTCTTTTTTCTTTTTTCAGGAAACTCTTTTTAGCATTTCCTTCTTCTCTCCGTGGTCATTTTTGTATAGCCAGGGAAAAGTGTACATTTTGGAATTTTAAGGACATGCAGAAGACTCGCAAATTGGGGGCTGAGTGGGGGGGGGTCCTCATTCTTGGTAGCTACAGGAGGCAAAGAGGGAAGCGATGATTGGGGAGATTTGCTTCAAAGGCAATTCTCTCTGATAATCAAAACACGATGAGGAATTACAGTGACAAGTTGGATCTAAGCATTGAACTGGAGGCTCCTGAATTGCTCTGTTGATTTTAAGGGCCATTTTTTCCCCCCTAAATCAACTTGGAAATTCAAATCCATTTTTAGAACTGATATGAATTAATATGTGGAATTTTGTGCTTTTGGCAATCTGTAGATATAAATTTTTATTTATTTATATGTAAATATATAAATAAAGGGACGCGGTGGCTCAGCGGCTAAGACGCTTAGCTTGTCAATCAAAAGGTCGGCAGTTCAGTGGTTCGAATCCCTAGTGCTGCGTAATGGGGTAAGCTCCTGTTACTGGTCCCAGCTTCTGCCAACCTAGCATTTCGAAAGCATGTAAAAAATGCAAATAGAAAAAATAGGGACCACCTTTGGTGGGAAGGTAACAGCGTTCCGTGCACCTTTGGCGTTGAGTCATGCCAGCCACATGACCACGGAGACGTCTTCGGACAGCACTGGCTCTTCGGCTTTGAAATGGAGATGAGCACTGCCCCCTAGAGTCGGGAATGACTAGCACATATGTGCAAGGGGAACCTTTACCTTTAGATATAAATAACAAAGTTAGAAGGTACCTAGGAGGTCTTCTAGGCCAACCCCCTGCTCAGGCAGGAAACCCTGTTCCGTTGTAGACAAACGGTTGTACAATCTTTTCTTAAAAACTTCCAGTGTTCCAGCACCCACAACTTCTGAAGGCAAGTCACTCTCAAATGTTTTCTGCCTCCAAAACATAGCAATCTTTTTCTTCATTTCTTTTTCCTGGTGGACATAGTTCTAACAAAAACATCAAGTTGCCCTCAACAATTTTTCCCCCGTTTGGTGTTTTCAAAAAGCATCTATGCATTTTTTTTCTTAAACCAAGATGACTTTATAGGTTGATGTTTTCCTTTTCAACATACTAGATTGTTGTTTTACTTACACAAATCTTTTTAAAAAGTCAAGTAGCACAGGAGCTTGAGGAAGGCTGTTACTTTCTGCCTGAGTCAGGCCCATCTCGAATCCTGTGGACAACTGTGGACAACACACTTTAATAAGGTGACCAAACGTCCTCCTTTAGGGAGGACAGTCCTTTTGTAAGTTCTGTCCTCCTTCGAAAAGTGTCCTCCTACATGTCCTCCTTTTCGATATTTGAAGATTAAGCTGTAAATCTCTGTATTCGATCGATGCCGATCCGATCCGTTGCGTGTGATGTGACGTATTTGTATTTGACATGACGATTCGTCAAGGCTCAGGACAGTGTGGCGAGATGCAATTATGAGACGCATGCGCTCCGCACAGGAGAGAATTGTTTTGAGAGAGTGCGCCGCGCACAAGTGGCTTTGTTTACTTCTTACCGAAACCCAACACGGCATACACGCATGTGTCCTCCTTCTCATTGTAAAAAAGTTGGTCACCTTAACTTTAAGAAAAATTCAGAGAACTAGAAACAGGTTCAGAAGAAGATAGTGAAAAAGAACAGGGGACTAGAAACTAAATCTGATGAAGAGAGAATGAAGGAGGTGGAGATGTTTAGCATTGAGAAAAGACATCAAAGAAAGACATAACAGGCAGTCTTCAACTTACAACAGTTCGACGTGATCGAAATTCAGACGTTTGGCAACTGACTCATACTTATGACGGTTGCAGTGTCCTGGGGCTTTTGCAACCTTCTGACAAGCCAAATCAATGGGGAAGCCAGGTTCACTTAACAAGCGTGGCAAGAAAGATTGTAAAATGGGGCAAAACTCACTTAACAACTGCCTCACTTGGCAATAGAAATGCGGGGCTCCATTATGGTCATAAGCCGAGGACTACCTGTAACATGATAGCATTCTTCAAATACATGAAAGGATGTCACACCAGAGCAGGTCACAACCTTGTGTTCCACCGAGCAAAACGTGAAATAGTAGATGTACCTTGCAGGAATGCAAACTCCAATTAAATGTTAGAAGAAACTTCTTAAGAATAAGAGTTGTGCAACACTATAACTAATTGCCCAAATGACTGGGAGGTTCCTCTTCCTTGGATGTAAACATGGAGCGATTAGAAGCCATCTGCATGGATGCTTTAATTCGAACTCTTCACTGATCAGCCTAAATCTCTTGAATCTCTTTTTAAAGGATGATACCTACGGGCAATTTCGTTTCATATTGTTGATGCTTGACTAAATGGAGGTGTCAAACCTTAGCAACTAAGACTTGTGGACTTCAACTCCCAGAATTCCCCAACCAGCATAGGGTCCACAACAGGGGCGAAATCCAGCAGGTTCTGACAGGTTCTGGAGAACCGGTAGCGGAAATTTTGAGCAGTTCGGAGAACTGGTAGCGGAAATTTTGAGTAGTTGGAAGAACTGGCAAATACCACCTCTGGCTGGCCCCAGAGTGGGATGGGAATGGAGATTTTGCAATATCCTTCCCCCAGGAGTGGGGAGGGAATGGAGATTTTGCAATATCCTTCCCCAGGAGTGGGGAGGGAATGGAGATTTTGCAGTATCCTTCCCCCAGGAATGGGGAGGGAATGGAGATTTTGCAATATCCTTCCCCCAGGAGTGGGGTGGGAATGGAGATTTTGTAGTATCCTTCCCCTGCCACACCCACCAAGCCACACTACACCCACCAAGCCACGCCCACAGAACCAGTAGTAAAAAAATTTGGATTTCACCACTGGCCCACAAGTCTTAAAGTTACCAAGGTTGGGGACATCCTTGGGCTAAAGTGATTCCTTGCAGAAAGGACTAAGGCAAGGGATGTCAAACTCGATTTCATTGAGGGCCGCATCAGGGTTGTGTTTGACCTTGGAGGGGGGGCGCGTGGCCAGCTCAATGTCACTTGTGTCAGGGGCACCTGTGATGGCCCGAGCATTCTGCCAGCCAAAACAGGAAAAGAGTAAACTTTTACTGGATGAAGTTTACTGCAGGAAAACAGGCTCCCAAGCTCCAATTTCACTGGCAGAGGGTTGCAGAAGGCTGTGGCAACTGAAAACGGAGCTCGGGAACCTGTTCTCGCTAGCAGAAGCACTGCGGGCTGGTCCTTTGCAATTTCCAGGGTGGTCCCGCAGGCCAGATCCAAGTACTCTGCAGGCCGGATCCGGTCCCCGGGCCTTGAGTTGGATACCCCTGGACTAAGATTTCTTCCTGCAGCAAACTTCATCCAGTAAAAGTTTACTCTTCTGGCCTACTTAAATAAATCCAGTTTATGCAGTGACAGCAGCCTTTCCGAATAATTCTTCATTTCCAGGAGATTGGCATAAAAGACCTTGCTAATAGATAGTATCTGTTCTTCCTCCTCCTAATGTGGTGCAACACAGCCATCCTTTTAAGTTATTTTGGAAAGGAAGCAAGACACATGGGAATGTGGGGTGTCATTCAGACGTGGCTAATTATAGATTTACATCTCTTCACAAAAGGCTGCCTGCACCGAGGAGAAATAGAGACGGAAAGAAAAAGAAATGAGATTGATTTCTTTTTGCTTGACAAGCCATATTGCATCTGCCAGCTTGCTAACAGATGTAGAACCAGGCTGTCTCCTGTATATATGGGCTCCCAAAATTTGGGAGAGCACTCCACTCAATATAATCAAAAGAATTCTCTGCTGTGTTGTATTGCAGTCCAGCTACAAAACAAGACTATGGGAATAAGATTATTGTATTCTTTCAATGCATTATTTCTCTTGGGATAAATAAAGCCTGGTTTGCTTTAATGCTTAGGATTTGTTTTAAACTCTTTTTAGGTTTTTTTTTTAAAATAATAATAAATGGCATGGGGTCACTGCAGTTGTAACTCTTTCACCCAGTGGTGAAATCCATTTTTTTTTACTACCAGTTCTGTGGGCGTAGCTTGGTAGGCGTGGTGTGGTGTGGCTTGGTGGGCGTGGCAGGGGAAGGATACTACCAAATCTCCATTCCCACCCCACTCCAGGGGAAGGATACTGCAGAATCCCCATTCCCTCCCCACTCCTGGGGGAAGGATATTGCAAAATCTCCATTCCCACCCTACTCTGGAGCCAGCCAATGGTGGTATTTGCCGGTTCTCCGAACTACTCGAAATTTCCGCTACCAGTTCTCCAGAACCTGCTGGATTTCACCCCTGCTTTCACCCCTCCTTCCCTTACTGTTCATAACTATAAAGGCCGAATCTCTTGCTCAGCACTAAGCTACAGCTCCCATCACCCATTGCCAGGATGCCCACTGACTCTCTTAAAGAGGTACTTTGGCATATCTGGATTTGTGGAAAAATTGTCTTTAAGCAAAGACAGTCTTTTATTACATGTTAATGTAGACTCAAAGGTGCTTTTTCAAGAGGCAACAGGACTTTCTGGTTTGTTTGTTTTTTGAAGATGTTTCGCTTCTCATCCAAGAAGCTTCTTCAACTCTGACTGGATGGTGGGAAATGGAAGTCTTCGCAGAAAAAGCAGAAACTCCAGCTGTCTCTTGAAAAAGCTTCTTTGGGGCAACCATGACCTGGATGCCTGAGAATCTCCACACATGTTAATGTAGAATTTTACCAGTGCTCACAAGAACCAAAAGGTAGAGTCTAAATTGAACCAATCAACCAACCAATAAAAACCTGTACAGGTAATCCTCGACTTACGACCACAACTGAGCCCAACATTTATGTTGCAAAGGGAGACATTTCTTAAGTGAGTTTTGCCCCATTTTACGACCTTTCTTGCTACAGCTGTTAAGCGAATCACTGCAGTTGTTAAGCTAGTAACACGGTTGTTAAGTGAATCTGGTTTCCCCATTGACTTGGCTCATCAGAAGGTCACAAAAAGGGATCACATGACCCCCCCCCCCCGGGGACATTGCAACCGTCATAAATACGAATCTGTTGCCAGGCGCCTGAATTTCGATCCCTTGATCACGGGGACGCCGCAATGGTAAGTCGTAAGTCTGAAAAAACGGTCATAAGTCACTAACGCCGTTGTAACTTTGAACAGTCACTAAATGAACCGTTGTAAGTCAAGGACCCAAATCTCATTACTTAGAGCTGTAATTTCAAAAAGGGGGAGGGGGGGAGGGTTAGATTAGGGATCATAAGAGGAATTCCTTGTGTGTGTTTTCCTGGAAGATGATCCCTTTGTATACTTACAAAGAGTAGAATAACAAAGCGTTGAGAAGAATGGATGACTCAGTCGCCTTGCAATGGTTCTTAATCCGACACCCATTTTTTTTCTAGGGTGCAGCGGTCGGCCTCATAGGTGTGTCCCACACAAACAATGGGAGCACCAGGAGAGGCTGTTATTATGTCTCTTCCTCTGACCACAACAAAGGGAGTGGCGTGTCAAAGCACATCTCTGGCCCCGGCCAAATCACCATTAAGCATAGTGCACAGATAGGATGCATTGATGCGGATGCCTGATGTAAACCAGGTAATTGGATGTGAATGTATTTTAGTAGGAACGGACCTGTGGGTGGGTGTGTGAGGAACAGAATTGGTGTTTCTGCACCTTAGAAAGGGCACACCCCCCACACCCACATACATACCTCGGTCTCTTGCTAAATTGCTTTGGAATTTGTAAGAAAAAAGAAAAAAAACGTTTCAGCAGCACACTGGAAAGGAAAACAAATTCTCTCTTTGGGTGGCTTAACAAGCAACGGGTAGCCTGAGCTTTCTGGATCCTGAACTGTCACCCTGGGAGCTGACATGAGTATTTATAGAAGATATATAGGATGATTATATTATCTTCTCCTCTCCCTCCATCCTTCTCCTTCTCCTTCTGCTTCTCCTCTCCTCTCCTCTCCTCTCTTCTCCCTCCCTCCCTCCCTCCATCCTTTTCTTCTCTTTCTCCGTCTCCTCCTTCTCTTCCTTCCATCCTTTCCTTCTCCTTCTCCCACTATCCTTCTCCTTCTCCTCTCCCTCCCTCCTTCCTTTCCTTCTCCTTCTCCCTTCTTCTTCTTCTTCTCCTTCTCCTCCTTCTCCTTCCTCCCTCCATCCTTTCCTTCTCCTTCTCCTTCTCCCACCCTCCATCCTTTTCTTCACCTTCTCCCTCCATTCTTTCCTTCCCCTTGTCCTTCTCCATCCATCCTTTTCTTCTCCTTCACCTTCTCCCTCCATTCTTTTCTCCTTCTCCTTCACCCTACATCCTTTTCTTCTCCTTCTCTTTCTCCCTCTATCCTTTCCTTCTCCTTCTCCTTCTCCTTCTCCTTCTCCTTCTCCTTCTCCTTCACCCTACATCCTTTTCTTCTCCTTCTTCGCCTTCTCCTTCTCCCTCCCTCCATCCTTTTCTTCTCCTTCTCCCTCCATTCTTTCCTCCCCCTTGTCCTTCTCCATCCATCCTTTTCTTCTCCTTCACCTTCTCCCTCCATCCTTTTCTCCTTCTCCTTCTCCTTCTCCCTCTATCCTTTCCTTCTTCATCTCTTTCTCCTTCTTCTTCTTCCCTCCCTCCGCTCCCTCCATCCTTCTCCTTCCCTCCCCCCCTTCTCCTCCTTCTCCTTTGGTTAAGGACTATAGATAACTTTCAGTTCAACTTGCCCCCAGTACACTCCCATGCCATTCCTCTTCCCAGGTCACAGCGACCCGTTCAGTTCAGCTAACAAAAAAAAAATAGTCGAGGATTATTTATTAAACCTCAGCAAACATCAAAACGTTAAGTGGCAAAAGGGAATAAAAGCAGGGAAAGAAAGGGAAAGAGAAATGAACAACAGGCAAGAACTTGTATTATTTATATCTACCCATATCAAAGGACTCAATATTGGAAACAATATTGTGGGGAATCAGCACGCAGTGTCTGGAAGATAATCATCTTTGGTTATCTCAGATTTAACCCTTTAATGCAGTGGTGGGATTCAAGTAATTTAACAACTGGTTCTCTGCCCTAATGATTTCTTCCAACAATCAGTTTGCCAAACTGCTCAGAAAGTTAACAACCGGTTCTCCCGAAGTGGTGCGAACCGGCTGAATCCCACTACTGCTTTAATGTATATAATGGCAAAGAGATGGAAAGTAGGACACCAGGTGATCCATCCTCTATTCAGTTTTGAAATTCTGACTTCGTATTGTTTTAAAAACCACCTTGGGAAGCTTTGCCTCGAAATATGACTTTAAAAAAATACACGTACAAGGGAAAATGTCAATAATACTGTACTTTCTCAAATACGGTCCAGAGAAGAGTTACATTTACATCTGTCTGTCTAGCTTTTAAAATTTCATAGCATTTCAAACTCTTTAGTGTAAAAGACGGGACTTCTAGAAACTTTGACGGAAAAAAACCCAAGGCTGCCACTATTTGCAAAGTAAATATAGCAAAGCAATGGGCTTTGTAGTCAAATGCAGGAATGAAGCAATTATGGACGGGTAGAAACGGGCGCATTTGGGCAAGAAGCATTTTTAATATCCAAGATTAATGTTTGGAATGACCGATTCTTAATCCTTAATGTAAAAAGTTCATCGGAGGCTGAATGCACGGAAAAAGAAATGTCTTACATGAATGTAGAAAGGGCTGCCTTCAAAAGTGAGAAATACTACACGGTGCCAGCGTCTAGTTTGCTGTGGATAAACACCTCAGAACGACTCATGGCAATTTAAAACTTGTGGCCTTTAAGATGTGGGGAATTCTGGGAGTTGAACCGGGCACGTGCGGGGCAAACTGGTAGTAAGATAATCCGAAACCCACTGCTGGTCTAAACTGAACTTTAAGTGGGCCTTTAAATCCAGGAGCCTGGATAGCTCAGCAGACTAATGCATTGTAATTTAACTCCAGCTGTCTGCAATTAGTAAGTTCGAATCTTGCCAGGCTCAAGGTTGACTCAGCCTTCCATCCTTTCTAAGGTAAGTAAATTGAGGACCCAGTTTGTGGGGGCAATAAGCTGACTTTGTAAAAATATACAAAAAGGATGAAGGCTATTGCTTAACGCATTGTAAACCGCCCTGAGTCTCCGGAGAAGGGCGGCATATAAATCAAATTTAAAAAAACAAAAATGCTAAAGTACCGCACGCTTTCTAAGGGAATACTTTTTAAAGCTCCTTGCAGCTTTCATTCGTAGAGAAGGGCACAGCTCAGGAGGACGCAGCTTCTCACTCGAAATGTTTCTCCGTGCATGGTATCACACTGTTCCAAGAATTCATCACTAAATTCTTTATAGGCTTTGCAGGCAGCTTAGTGTTGTTTGGCAAAGGTTACTGCTGGTCGTTTTGTAAGCAAAGCAATACCGATGACGTTAATAGAGAACATTTCTCTCTCTGCCTTGAGGTCCCTCTGAGGATCTCAGCCTCATAATACTCTTTTCCTCCTTCCTTAGTGTTGTTTTCTGTTTTTTCCTGCATCTTTTCATTCCTTTCATTCATCTCTCTTCTCTTTTTCTTGCTGTTTCACAAACAACGTTCTGTGAAATTCCACTGGTCATAATAGAAAGAAGATAGCGCCGTCTCTTTTACCCATAAGGTGCCGTTTTGGGATTATAATACAGGTAGTCCTCGACTTACGACCACCATTGAGCCTCACATGTCTATTGTGAAGTGAGACATTTGTTAAGTGAGCTTTACCTCATTTTACGACCTTTCTGGCCATCGTTGTTAAGTGAATCGGTGCAATTGATAAGTTAGTAACCCGGTGGTTATGTGAATCTGAATTTCCCCATTGACTTTGCTTGTCAGGAGGTCGCAAAAGGTGATCGCATGTCCTTGGGACACAGCAACGGTCATACGTATGAACCGGTTGCCAAGCATCTGAATTTTGGTCATGGGGATGCTACGAAGGTCATAACTGTGAAAAAACGGCCATAAGTCACTTTTATCAGTGCCATTGTAAAGTTGAGTGGTCACTAAATGAACTGTTGTAAGTCGAGGACTATCTATATATCAATTTAATATATAGGAAAGAGACTTTTGCCTGTTTGTATAAACTTCATGTGAACTTCTATTTATTATGACCCGTGAGAGACCAAATAGTAACATTGATAGATTCCAATAGAAGAGAATATCTGGGTTGAACAGTGAGGTTCTTGGTGCTCTCTGAACTTGATGGTTTGCTTCAGAGGTGGCATTCAGCCGGTTCAGACCGGTTCGCCTAAACCGGTAGCAAAAATCACAGGTGGGGCCGCCCGCCCATCCGCCCTGGCTCTATGCCATCCTATTTAGGCACGTTTTCGAGACTGGGCGCATGCGTGGAAGGCGTGCACATGAACAAAATGTATGTGCGGAAGGCTGGGCACATGTGTGGAAGTAGGTGCACGCACAAACCAGGCGTGCGCGCGCATGCAGCGAGCATGCGTGAACTGGGTATGCATCAGTGGTGGGTTCCTCCCGGTTCGGCTGAGCCGGTAGTGGTGATGATATGACGTCATCAAACCAGTTCTCTTGTTTGGGAGCTGGGCCCTCCCGCCCTCCCCCCCATGTTATTCTTACCTTTTATTTGGCCCCGCCCCCAATCTATTGCTGCCTCCCGAGTCCCAGCTGATTGGCTAGAAGGAAAAAAACTGCTTAAACTCTTGCCGCAGGGCTTCAAAGGGCCGCCCTACAGCTGATCAGTGTTAAAAGGCAGTGTGGTGGTAGACCAGTGCCTCCAAAAACAAATGAGTAGACCGGTGCCTGCAAAAATAAATGGGTAGACCAGTTCCTCCAAAAACAAATGGGTAGACTGGTACAGCTCTGCAAGCAGTTAAAAGCCTGATAGCCCAGTACCTCTGCTAAAGCCTAAAGAATTATCACATGACTATCAAGCCACGCCCACAAAATAAGCAACGCCCACAGAACCGATAGTAAAAAAAACGATAGTGTGCACACACACAAAGAGAGCAGACGTGATCCAGGCGGACGCGCACACAAAGCAAGCATGCGCAAACGGGACACATGCACACACAAAGCGAGCGTGTGTGCACGCGGCGAACTGGTAGTAAGATCATCCGAAACCCACCGCTGGTTTGCTTGCAAAGGTTATGATACCCAACTAGGTAACATCATCAGTGCTTGATGATTTCCTGAGATGTCTGCAAGCAAATCACCAAGCTCATGAGCACTAAGGACTCTAAAACATTGATAGAGGCAAACAGACAGAACTTCCTAATTAACTCCAGCTTTCACACAATTATAAAATTTAGGAGTTGCAAAGGACCTTAGGGGATCTAGTCTAATCTCCTCTTCAGGGCAGGAATCCGCTAAACCCTCAACAGTTCCAGGTAGTCTGTTTGAAAATGCCCAGCAGCGCAGAACATTTTATAAGTACCTTTTAAATTTAATCCCAAATGACAACTGTAGTAAATAGCTTCGGAACAAGCCAGAATATTAAAGCAGCTTCCTTGTCTCTGTGATACGTGTTTTGCTTGTGATATAACTAGATTATTAGTAAAGTACTTAGCATGGTTTTGCCTTGGAAGATATGTTCACAAATTAGAACTGATAAAGAATATTGTGAGAGGAAAATTCAGAGCTAGTATTCAGACTGTATTACAGCTCTAAAATCTGTACTGGTTACATGAGCTTCATTTTCTTTTCAGGTTTCAAATCTTGGTTTTGGAATTTTAGGTGCCCAAAGAATAGAGTATTTTTATGAGCGTACTAGCTGGATACCTGTGCTTCGCTACTTATGACCATTTTTCACACTTACAACCATTGTAGCATCCCCATGGTCACGACACTCTCTTGTTGTCATCATCACCAACAAAGTCTATCTGGAGAAATGAAGGCTGCTGCTGAGGCCCTGCCATGATACTTCCTATCCTGTGGTAGACCTGCCCCTGTACTTTGAATGTTGGCATAAAATTTCCCTCCTTCACCTCTCTGGCTCCAAAAAGACGTCATTTTGAAGTATCCGTTGTACTTCTGGGCAGCAGAAAGACAGTCTTTTTCCTTTAACTGCTGTTACAGTAGAAGGAACAGATTGGTCTGAACTGAGGAGGTCAGTGTAAGAAGTGAATTGGGGCTGGGACACTATGCAGGAGAAATTCGGTTCACAATCCGTTGGCTCAGTGGTGGTCGGTGATTGAAACACATAAGGGAATATCTCTCCTGCCGCCTTGAGTCCGGAAGCAGTTCCATAGGTAGAAGGCGTAGACATTTTGGTGAGGTACTGACGTATAGTACTATAAGGAGCCCCAGACCACCCCTGAGTGAAGGAGTAGAACGTCTCCTTCCAGTTTGACCTAAGGGTGAGGCAACTGGCAATTGGAACAGAGTTCCTTTCAAGTGGGGATGGGGAGTAGAATGTCTAACCCCTTAGCATCAGAGCGTGTGAATATACTGTATATGAATATATTGTATATGAAATACTAATGATCTGATGGTCATTTCAAAAAATCCTTTCTTAGCGAGCACCTAGAAGCCAAGACGAACGAACGTGCCAAATTTCAAGTTTGTAGGTTTTACCGTTCTGGAAATTTTGTGATGAATGAGTGGATTTTGCTTTTATATACTGTATTAGAGGTGGGTTTCAGCAGGTTCTGACCAGTTCTGGAGAGGGGTGCAGTGGCTAGGGTGTGTGTGACCAACTTGACATCACTTGTGTCAGGGGTGCCTGTAGGCCCAAGTGCTCTGCCAGGGAAAATGGGCTCCTCACAGTGGTGGGTTGCCCCCGGTTCGGACCAGTTCGCAAGAACCGGTAGTAAAACTGGCAGGAGGCTCCACCCACTGACACGGATGGCATCATAGGTGATCCGTGCATGCGCAGAAGAGCGTGCACGAGGGCGCGATGCAAACTGGTACTAAAGGTAAGTAGAACCTACCTGTCAGCATTCTGATGCTGCCATAAAAAGACGACTTTTCGTCTTTTTATGACTTGACTTTTCACCTACTTATTTTCTCTGTAGATAATATCCCCTAGGAGATGGGATGGGAGGGGGGAACATTCCTGTGGGGTGAGGTCAGAAGCTGGGGAGACTGACTTGGAAGATGGCCAATGAGAAGATGAGAATTGGGGAATGGAAAGGGAAGGGTTTGGGGGTCAGAGGGTTAGTATCGGCTACGACGAAGTCGGGGCCAGATCTGTCGTACTCAATAAATGGAATATTTCAGCAAAGATTAATTGTTTGGGAGTGCAATTTATTTGAGATGACATCGAAACCTGACACTACCCCTGGTCCCGAGCTCCGTTTTCGGCTGGGACAGCCTCCAGCAACCCTCTGCCAGCGAAAACAGAGCTTGGGAGGGCCGCCCGCAGCCCTCCCAAGCTCCATTTTTGCTGGCAGAAGCACTGTGGGCCAGTCCTTTGCAGATCTAAATACCCTGCAGGCCGGATCTGGGCTCCGGACCTTGAGTTTAACACCTGGAAATGACTTTTTAAAGTTTTAATTGTAATGTAAAACGTGCAAACAACCGCTTTGAACTTAAGGTAAGCCTCCCTAAACTCGATTGTAAAAAATTAGATTTTTTTGTAACAGAATTGTGAAAGTCTGGAATATCTTCCCGGATTCAGTTGTCTCAGCCATGAGTGAATGAATGAATGAATGAATGAGTGAGTGAATGAGTGAATGAATGAATGAGTGAGTGAATGAGTGAATGAATGAATGGTTTTCCGCCAGCTATTGATATTCAGAAATGATACAGCAACAAACTCAAAGGTTTTGATTGACATGCCCCGCAAATGAAGAGATGCAGGACCCAACAGGAAGGAAGGCAAAATTTACGTCATATAATTTTCTGCTGATTTCAGAGTTCGGTGATTCACTTGAACGTAGTCTTGGAGGAGGTTCCATAAAGGATGTTTATAGAGATGCTCTGGAGGATTTTATTTTAATTTAGAATTACATTATGATTATAGAGTATTTTCTTATAACTATCCATTGGCTGAACTGCTTTGGATGATAATTTTGCAAGATTTGAAACACAATATTTATCCAGGCAGGATATTGCCTGAACTTAATTAGTTATTATTTTTTTTAATTATTAATTCATTTTTAATTATTCTTTCATTCATACTCCTTCACTATTTTTTCCACAATATCATTGACCTTACAACTTTTTTTAAAAAAAAGGATGCCAACCGTGTTAAGTAGAAGCAATCCTTGACTGATAACCACAATTGAACCCAAAATTTCTATTGCTAAGCAAGACAGTTGTTAAGTGAGATTTGCCCCATTTTGTGACAGCGCTTGGCTGTCTTAGGAATTCTGGGAGTTGAAGTCCACAGGTTGTAAAAGGGCCACAGTTGCCCTCCCTGCAATAAGGCCAAGCGCTTATTTCAGGGTTCAAAAAAATATAAGACATGGTCTTATTTTCGGGGAAACACGGTATATTACAGACATGTAATTTAGTGAGAAGTAACGACTACATTTTGGAAATCAATTCTTTTTCATTAATCTGCATGACAACTAAAAGGAAAAAAAAAATGTAGACATTTTTTTCTGCCGGGATTCAAAATCAGTTTCTTTAAACCTTCATTGTCATGGAGCAGTGTATCACAGATTTCTTCCATGGCATGGGATACCTTTTAACACGGCGTCCTCGACTTACAACAGTCCATTTAGTGACCGCTTGAAGTTACAACATTGCTGGAAAAAAAATGAGTTATGACCATTTTTCACACCTACGACCATTTCAGCATCCCCATGGTCATGTGATCAAAATTCAGACGCTTGGCAACTGACTCATATTTATGACAATTGCAAAGTCGCAGGGTCATGTGATCCTTTTTGCGACCTTCTGACAAGGAAAGTCAACGGGGAAGCCAGATTCAGGGTCCTTTTTGTTGTCAGAGGGCTGCAGAAGGCCGTTGCATCCGAAAACAGAGCCTCAATGAGTGACGTCGAGCTGGCCATGCCTATCCCAGCCACACCCATCCCTGTCCCCCCACCCGAGGTCAAACACAACCCTAATGTAGCCCTCAATTAAATCTAGTTTGATACCCCTGACCTACATAGACGTATTTTGGCTTTAATTATCAAAATGGAAATTTGCAATTCAGTGGAATTTGTTTGGGTAGAGCAACCTCTGAGAACAGCATGGAAAGTGCAGCTGCTTCTGAATGCATCTGCTAAATTGCTGGGCAGAGTGATGAGCATTTTGTCCCAATACTTCAGTTGTACATTTAGCCAATGAATCAGCCACTTCCCCTTTCATACTCTGCCAAGGCTCCGTGTCAGCTGCATGGGCTTCTCATCTGCTTCTAGACCATTCAACATTTGTATTCAGTTAAGTTGCTGCAAGACAGGACATCTGTAAAGTGGACCGCATCAAGATGGAATGGGATAACTCGGTGCAGCCAACTTGTCATGGCCAACTCAGCATGGCCAACTTGTCATGGCCAATTCAGCGTGGCCAACTCAGCGCAGCTAACTTGTCATGGCCAACTCAGCGTGGCCAACTCAGCGCAGCTAACTTGTCATGGCCAACTCAACGTGGCCAACTCAGCACAGCTAACTTGTCATGGCCAACTCAGTGTGGCCAACTCACCGCAGCTAACTTGTCATGACCAACTCACCGCGGCCAACTTGTCATGGCCAACTCAGTGTGGCCAACTTGTCATGGCCAACTCAGCGTGGCCAACTTGTCATGACCAACTCACCGCGGCCAACTTGTCATGGCCAACTCAGCGTGGCCAACTTGTCATGGCCAACTCAGCATGGCCAACTTGTCATGGCCAACTCACCGCAGCCAACTTGTCATGGCCAACTCACCGCAGCTAACTTGTCATGACCAACTCACCATGGCCAACTTGTCATGGCCAACTCAGCGTGGCCAACTTGCCATGGCCAACTCACCGCGGCCAACTTGTCATGGCCAACTCACCGCAGCCAACTCGGCGCAGCCAGCTAGTGGCGGGACAACTCACTGTTTAACAATTCAATGTAAGGACTTAAAATAATTTTTAAAATATTTTAATTTTCGTCATTCGCATTTCATTCTGTCCCTCCTTTTGTATCCTTTCTTTAACAATTCTATTCCACCATTTCTTCGATATTGGTGTAACTCTTGTCCTGCAGCGAGTTGTTCCACAGCGAGTTGGCTGTGGCAAGTTGGCTACGCCGAGTTGGCCACAGTGAGTTGTCCTAAACCTCCATCAACACCCTTCTTAGCAGCTTGGCTGATGCAAGGTAGCTTTGATTGGCATCCATGAAACACATTATAATTTTTCAGGGCAGTTGGAGAAGCTGGAAAAAATTTTCTCTGAGCTACTACAAGCGCCAGTTGAAGCAATCAGAGTGAGCCAAGCCAAGTGTTATTACCACCCTCTCAGCAATGGGGATTGTATTGTATTGTTTCACAGAGCAACAATGGCTTTGTCAGAGTGTCGGGTCTAAACTCTGGAAAATTTATGAGTGTGTTGAATTGAGTTCTTTCCTAGATTGGGCACAAGCTAACAGTGATGGCCTGAATACTAAGATTTAAGAAAGGCAGAAAAAACCTTGGAATTACCTATAGGTAGTCCTCCACATACAATAGTAATAGAGCCAAGACAGAGGTGGGTTTCAGCAGGTTCTGACCAGTTCTGGAGAACCAGTAGCGGAAATTCTGAGTAGTTCGGAGAACCGGTAGTAAAAATTCTGACTGGCCCTGCTCCCATCTATTCTCTGCTTCCCGAGTCCCAGGTGATCGGGAGGAAATGGAGATTTTACAGTATCCTTCCCCTGCCACGCCCACCAAGCCACGCCCACCAAGCCACGCCCACCAAGCCACACCCACAGAATCGGTAGTAAAAAATTCTGAAACCCGCCACTGAGTCAGGCCATTATGTCTGTATGTTGTGATGGTCATAAAATGGGTCGGTCACCTGACCAACTTGATTTTGTGACCCTTTTTTGCGATAGTTGTTAAGTAAATGTAAAACAAACACAGGGGTTGTTAAGTGAACCCACTGTTCGCTATGACACTATTTTGTCAAAACCCAGAAGTACCCAGAATAACTGTGTCATTCACTTAACAACCCCGGTGTTCATTTTACAACCATGGCATTTACTTAACAATTGCCGCAAACAAGCTACCTTCCAGTTTTTGGCAAAACAGTTGTAAAACACAATCTTATCACCGTAGGATACCACTTATATACCACTTCACAGTGCTTTACAGACTTCTCTGTAAACCGGTTTACAGAGTTAGCATATTGCCCCCAACAATCTGGGTCCTTGTTTTACCAACCTCGGAAGGATGGAAGACTGAGTCAACCTTGAGCTGGTCAGGATCGAACTGCTGACAGTGGGCAGAATTAGCCTGCAATACTACATTTTAACCACTGCGTCACCACAGCTCTTGGTAACTGGTGTGTTACCAAATCCCTCAAATGCAGTCACATAACTGTGTGGAGGGGGCGACCCTCAAAACTTCGGATTCGGGTTGTAATTCCCTTTTCTAGGAAACTTTGACTGTTCAGGGTACTCCTCAACTTATAATCGGTTGCTTAGTGACTATTCAAAGTTGTGGAAACAGTCGAAGTTTCCACAACTGTGAACAGTCTCTAAGCAACCGGTTATAAGTTGGGTAATATCTGTAAAAACATATGGAGGAATGAGAACGCTACATAAACAAATTGGTTCCTGAAAAATTAAGCACTGTTTTTCGTTTTTTTTTCTTTCCATGATTTTGGTGGGCGGGGGCTACCAATTGCAAGGGGAAGCAAAATTCATTGATTTTGCAGCCAGTAAAATTGACTTTAGTAACCCAAGTTTTATTTAGTTGCTTGTAACTAAGGGCAGAGCTATTATTTATCTGACAAATGATGCTGAACTGGTAACCATTGAATTGTAAAAGTATTTTGTCCCGATAAAGATCCTGGGAATGAAGAAAATAAATTATTTTTAGATATGTTTCTTCTTCCTATGCCTTTAATTTCTTGGATTTACAAATGCTTATTCTTTTTATTTTTTTTTTGTGGGCTGTGTATACCCTGCTTAGCTTAAAAAGGAACAGCATGATTGATAGGTATGCCTGTGTATAATTAAGGAATACACAGATGAACTCCCTTACTGATCTGTTACTCTATTTCCTGTGTAATTGGATGTAATTGGAATAATGGATGTATATGCAGCCTTTCCTTTCTCCTTTACTCCTGACTTGTGACCTGCAGTGTTAACCTTTGTAGCTCAGATGTGATTGAGGCCAGGAAATGAACATCAATTGCATACAAACATCCATATGTTACCTCCCTTAATTACTTTGGAATGAAATAAACAAGTAGTTTCTTATTTATTTATTTATTTTATTTTATTTATTTATTTAGTTTGTCAAACGTGTGCAAGATAACAGGCGTAAGTATAAACGTGGCAGTGGTGAAATCTGAACCAGTTTACTACCGGTTTTCTGACTGCGCAAGCGCGCCATGCACCAAACGCATGTTGTGCACACATGCACACTACACACCATGCACCAAATGCAACATGCACAGGTGCATACGCGCATGCAGTGCACGCCAAAAGGAGGCATGGGATAAGTAGAATAGCACGCGATCAGCGAGTGTTCAGCGGGTATGATCAGCTGTGGCGCGCGATCTTTGGAGCCTTTTTTTAACCTTTTAAAAGCATTTCTTTTACAACCTATAGGTTGTAAAAAATGCTTTTAAAAGGTTAAAAAAAAGGCTCCGATGATCGCGGGACACAACTGTGATCGTCGGAGCCTTTTTTTTTACTTTTTAAAAGCATTTTTACTACCGGTTCTGGAGAACCGATAGTAAAAAGATGCTATTTTTTTTTTTTTAAAAAAGTTCCGACGATCTCACGTCACTCACCTGATCATCGGAACTTTTTTTTTACAGTTTTTACTACCGGTTTGGTGAACCAGTAGCCTTTTTTACTACCGGTTCGGGCAAACTGGACCGAACTGAGAGCATTTCATCCCTGAAACAAGGACATGAACACAGGAAATGAGTACAAATAAATGGGGGCAGTAGGACAGGGACGGTAGGCACGCTGGTGCGCTTACATATGCCCCCTTTACAGACCTCTTAGGAATGGGGTGAGGTCCACGGTAGACAGTTTGAGGTTGAAGCTGTGGGGGTTAGAGGATGTAATCTCTGTAACAACAGAGTCAGGTAGATCATTCCAGGCATTGGGCCTAGCTATCTCCGAGACCGCCTGCTGCTACCGACGACCTCCCATCGACCCGTGTGCTCCCACAGAGAGGGCCTCCTCAGGGTGCCATCAGCCAAACAATGTAGGCTGGTGGCCCCCAGGGGGAGGGCCTTCTCTGTGAGGGCTCCCACCCTCTGGAATCAGTTGCCCCCGGAGATAAGAAGAATCCATGACCTCAATGCCTTCCGTCGTTCCCTGAAAACCCATCTTTTTCAGCAAGCCGGGTTGGTTTAAGAAGAAATTTTTAAATTCTTTTAATTAGTCTGTGATTCTTAACTTTTGGGCCAAAATTTATATATATTTTTAAATGTCTTAATATTTGTATTCTATGTTTTTTATCTTGGCTGTACACCGCCCTGAGTCCTCAGGGAGAAGGGCAGTATATAAATTGGAAATTAAATTAAATTAAATTAAATTAAATTAAATTAAATTAAATTGACCACTCTGTTGCTGAAGTCGTATTTTCTGCAATTGAGTTTGGAGCAGTTTACCTTGAGTTTGTATCTATTGTTTGCCCATGTGTTGTTGCAGTTGAAGCTGAAATAGTCATTGACAGGTAGGATGTTGTAGCAGATAATTTTGTGTACTATGCTTAGGTCAGACCAAAGGTGATGTAGTTCAAGGTTGTCCAAGCCCAAAATTTCAAGCCTGGTGGCATAAGGGATTCTATTGTGAGCAGAAGAGTGGACTACTCTTCTCGTGAAATATCTCTGGACCCGCTCAATTGTATTAATGTCCGATATACAGTATGGATTCCAGGCAGACGAGCTGTATTCAAGAACTGGTCTGCAATATTTTACATACTAAAATATTCTATTCTATTCTATTCTATTCTATTCTGTTCTATTCTATTCTATTCTATTCTATTCTATTCTATTCTATTCTATTCTATTCTATTCTATTCTATTCTATTCTATTCATATTTCTATGCTGCCCACTCTCCGAGGACTCTGGGCGGCTTACAACAATCGACAGTATACTAAATAGCATATTGCCCCCAACAATCTGGGTCCTCATTTTACCCACCTCGGAAGGATGGAAGGCTGAGTCAACCTTGAGCCTGGTGAGATTTGATCTGCTGATCTGCTGAACTAGCAGTCAACTGAAGTAGCTGCAGTACAGCACTCTAACCACCATCTCAGCTCATTCTATTCTATTCTATTCCATATTTTCTATTCTATTCTATTCTATTCTATTCTATTCTATTCTATTCTATTCTATTCTATTCTATCCTATCCTATCCTATCCTATCCTATCCTATCCTATCCTATCCTATTCCATATTTTCTATTCTATTCTATTCCATGCCATGCCATGCCATGCCATGCCATGCCATACCGTGCCATTCTAAACAATCGATGCTTCTTTGTGCAGACTTGCCCTGGTCTTCTTCGAATACTGCCAACCAGTTTTAAAGGATTTCCAAAAGCATCTTAGATCATTTTATATTAAAATGTATTATCAACAAAGCCTTTTTTTCCCCGCCGGAGCTCCGAATATGAACTAAAACCTCAATCCATCGGGGATTCTGTTAATCAAGCCTGCAGTACATACTAAAATATGCAATAAACAATTGACCATTATTTTTATTTATTAGCCATAAAGCTTTCACTCTTCTGCCTGCATAAAGCGAGGGTGGGGGTGGGTGGGGGATGGGCTGGGAAGAAATTTAGGAGATCATAGACTCAATTTAGTGAAGCTTGGAACCATAGCACAATGCATTCAACAATTCCTGAGCAAGCTTTTCACCACGGGGCAATTCCAAGATCGATTCGAAAGAGCTGTTTTAGCCCATGTAAATGCAAGATGCAGATCTGCGCCCACTGTAGGAGCCGTGTTTTTCTTATCTGCATCATGGCAGTAAGCCAGCCGTATGTGGCAAGCCGTCTTGTCAAGGTCAAAGGATTTATAAAAGGAACAGCTTCGCTTCCCTGTGCAGAAAACAGCTGCCTGGGAGCCTTTCAGTAGCTGCCATTCACCAAATGAGCTCTCCTGTTGCAAATTAGGGGGCTCTAATAGTAAATTCTTTAGAGGGATGTGGTGGCTCAGTGGCTAAGACGCTGAGCTTGTCGATCGAAAGGTCGGCAGTTCAGCGGTTCGAATCCCTAGTGCCGCGTAACGGGGTGAGCTCACGTGACTTGTCCCAGCTTCTGCCAACCTAGCAGTTCGAAAGCAGGTAAAAAAGGCAAGTAGAAAAATAGGGACCACCTTTGGTGGGAAGGTAACAGCGTTCTGTGCGCCTTTGGCATTGAGTCATGCCAGCCACATGACCACAGAGACGTCTTCGGATAGCGCTGGCTCTTCGGCTTTGAAATGGAGATGAGCACCGCCCCCTAGAGTCGGGAATGACTAGCACATATGTGCGAGGGGAACCTTAACCTTTCACCTTTTAGTAGTAAATTCTAATCACAGCTCTTCTCTCCGTGCGTCCCCCCCCCCGCCTTCCCAATTTTGGACAGAAAGCAAACGGGATGGAATTCCAAAATTATCCCTGAACATAACTCTGAAAAATTCATTTGCTATATGGTGCTGCTTTTGCTATATAAAACACACACTTTCACTTTTCAAAGGTGATCACGGAATCAAAGTTTGCTTAATGCTACAGCATGCATAGAACAACAGAATATCACTGTTGGAAGGGACCTTAGAGGTCTTCTAGTCCAACCCCCTGTTCAGGCAGAAAATCCTATACCATTTCAGATAAATGTTGTCCCAACCTCTTCTTAAAAACTTCCAGTGTTGGAGCATTCACACCTTCTGGAGGCCAGTTGTTCCACTGGTTAATTGTTCTAACTGTGAGAAAATTTCTCCTTAGTTCTAGGTTGCTTCTCTCCTTGATTAGTTTCCACCCATTGCTTCTTGTTCTACCCTCAGGTGCTTTGGAGAATAGCTTGACTCCCTGTTCTCTGTGGCAACCCCTGAGATATTGGAACACTGCTATCATGTCACTCCTGGTCCTCCGTTTCATTAAACTAGACATATCGAATTCCGATTTAGCAAAGGGGAGGAAAGTCCCAATATGTCATGTGACACCCCCATGACGACGCAAGTTTGACACTCCTGTCCTAAGCTAAGAGAACAGTAATATTTCCATCAAGTCAAGTTTCACTCCTTCATGTTAGCCATAGAGAATTAGTCTTCCATTGCTTCAGTGGAGAAGTTGTATGGTCTTCTCCTTCTAGCTCAGGGATCTCCAAAATTGACAACTTTAAGATTGTGGATTTCAACTCCCAGAATTCCACAGCATGGCTGGCTGAGGAACCCTGGGAGTTGAAGTCCACAAGTCTTAAAGTTGCCAAGTTTGGAGAGACCTGGTCTAACCTACAGCCTTGTCCTGGACACCTCTCATTTAATGGGCCTAAATTCAACCCAACTGGACTTTGCTTAAACTATCATAAGCACTTATTGAACCTTGCCCATTATGTCCTTGACTTACAACCGGGGGTGGGCTGCTGGGAGTTCACAAGGGTTCGGGAGAACCTCTAGCTAAGATTCTGTGCAGTTCAGAGAACCCACAAATCCCACTCCTGGCTGGCCCCGATTACCCCTCCCCTCCCCTCCCAGGAGTCCCCAAGCGGCCCATTTTGGATGCAGGTAAGTGCAGGGTGCATGCGGAGGCTCAGGGAGAGTGAAAAATGGGCCTACCGGAAGTTTGGGAAGGCCAGAAATGGGCCTGTTTCCAGCCTCCAGAGGGCCTCTGGAACATGGGGAGGCCATTTTCACCCTCCCGGAGGCTCAAGAAAATCCCCGGGGAGGGCAAAAAGCCACCTCCCCCACTGTGGTGCAGGAGGCTGACTAGGCCACGCCCACCATGGCCACGCCCACCCAGCAACTGGGCAGAGAACCCCTTGCTAAAATTTTTGAAGCCCACCCCTGCTTACAACCATTCATTTGGTGATGATTTGAAATTACAAAGGCACTGAAAAAGTTACCTATGGCCATTTGTCACACACCATTGCAGTATCCTCGTGGTCATGTAATCAAAATTTTGACGCTTGGCAACTGGCATCTATTTATGATGGTTACAGTATCCCAGGGTCATGTCATCATCTTTTGCAACCTTCAGATACACAAAATCAATGGGAAAGCCATATTCATCTCAAACGATCTAAGTGCCAGAGCTCACTGCAACAACATTGCCAAAAAGGCATTAAGAGTTGTTAACCTAATCTTGCAGAGCTCCTTCTCCGGTAATGTTGTACTGCAAACTAGGGCATGCAAAACCTTTGCTAGACCAATTCTCGAATACAGTTTGTCTGCCTGGAACCCGCACTATATATCAGACATTAGTACAATTGAGAGAGTCTGGAGATATTTCACGAGAAGAGTCCTCTACTCCTCTGCTCACAACAGAATACCTTATGCCACCAGGCTTGAAATCTTGGGATTAGACAATTTAGAATTACGCCGCTTTCGGTCTGACCTAAGTGTAGTACATAAAATTATCTGCTACAATGTCCTACCTGTCAATGACTACTTCACCTTCAACCGCAATAATACACGAGCACACAATAGATACAAACTCAAGGTAAACCGCTCCAAACTCGACTGCAGAAAATACAACTTCAGCAACAGAGTGGTCAATGCCTGGAATGCACTACCTGACTCTGTGGTTACTTCCCTAAACCCCCAAAACTTTAACCTTAGGCTGTCTATTGTTGACCTCACCCCATTCCTAAGAGGTCCCTAAGGGGGCATGCATAAACGCACCAACATGCCTACCGTCCCTGTCCTACTGTCCCCATTTATTCGTATCCATTTCATGTATTCATAACCATGTTTATACTTATATCTAATACATATTTGACAAATAAATAAATAAATAAACGATTGCAGTGATCCACTTATCAACTGTGGCAAGAAAGGTCGTAAAATGGGAACAAAAGAAAAGCCTCACAATATATGAAGTTTCTGCTCCGTAAAGTTCATCAGAGCCCCACACCTGTTTCATGTGCATTGTCATGCAAATGAAAAGGGGCGGAGCTTCGATCACATGATCGTGGCTGCCATCTTGACTTGTTTGACTCTTCCCTGCAGACACCCCTGGATCCCATAATTGCATTTGGCAGGATTGTCTTCCCACATCCACACCTCCTTAAACTTATTTAATAGTGATTTGTCCCCAATATTTATCACTGATGCCTACAGTAAAAATATTTGACAAAAAAAAGAAAGAAAAGAAAATATATAATAGAATATAGTAGCAAGGATCTAAGCTTTAAATTAGTAACTCAAACGTCTAAATGAATAATATCATTTAATGACCATTAATGTTAGTGTTGTTTTATTTATTGCTTATTAAATGTATATACTTCCTTTCGGCTTGTTATAAGCACTCAGGGTATTTTGCAACAATAAATCAAGAGACAAATAGAAAACCTGGCGGTAAGATCATCACAATTAAAATAAAAATTAAAGTCAACCCCATTAACATCGCTTAACAAATTAATCTCTTCTTAATTGAGTTTCTGTACTTAAAAGGTTTGCAATAAATTTGTAAATACAGAAAATAAATTACTGATTTATTTTAATATAAATTAAAAATAAAAATACATAATTATTTACTTAAAAATAAATTAATAAAATGCTCAAGTTGTCCTTTGGTTCATTTTCTATTCTTCCCTTCCCCAAATAAAAATTATATTATGTATGGTTTAATGTTTCTCCCCTTCTTCTAAATATTGCTCTTGATTGAAGCTGGCTTCCCTTTATAGTGCCTTCATTCAGCAATAGATCAGCAATGATCTACTATACAGATCATTTTACAGAAAAGAAGAGATTTCTCAAATCTTCAAAGACTCCAGATATGTTGAGTTTCAGTTCTCAGTATTTGTTGTGGATCACAGGAGCTGACATTTAACACATCTGGAGGGTTAGGGTTCCTGAAGAAGCTTGCAGGAAAGTTTAAAAGAGGAAACAAGCTTGATCAAAGAACCCAATGTCATATTGACAACTACCACTAGGTGGATAAAGAATAGAATGGAATAACAGCATTGGAAGGGACCTTGGAGGTCTTCTAGTCCAACCCCCTATTTAGGCAGGAAAGACTATACCACTTCAGACAAATGGTTATCCAACATCTTCTTAAAAACTTCCAGTGTTGGAGCAGTCACAACTTCTGAAGGCCAGTTGTTCCACAGATTCATTGTTCTGACTGTCAGGAAATTTCTGCTTAGTTCTGAGTTGCTTCTCTCCCTGATTAGTTTCCACCCATTGCTTCTTGTCCTGCCCTCAGGTGCTTTGGAGAATAGCTTGACTCCCTCTTCTTTGTGGCAGCCCCTGAGATATTGGAAGACTGCTATCATGTCTCCCCTAGTCCTTCTCTTCATTAAACTAGACGT
This sequence comes from Pantherophis guttatus, assembly GCF_059756535.1. Taxonomy (NCBI): domain Eukaryota; kingdom Metazoa; phylum Chordata; class Lepidosauria; order Squamata; family Colubridae; genus Pantherophis; species Pantherophis guttatus. The sequence goes on along the minus strand of NC_142070.1, from coordinate 11,054,077 downwards.
ACCCAGTTCCAGCAACCGTTCTTCATATGTTTTAGCCTCCAGTCCCCTAATCATCTTTATTGCTCTTCTCTGCACTCTTTCTAGAGTCTCCACATCTTTTTCACATCGTGGCGACCAAAACTGGATGCGGTATTCCAAGTGTGGCCTTACCAAGGCATTATAAAGTGGTATTAACACTTGTTCGTTTGTTTTATGTTTTATTAAATTTGTATACCGCCCTACTCCCGAAGGACTCAGGGCGGTGATCAGGCACAGAATAAAATACAGAAATACAAAAGTTAGAAACAATTTAAAACCAAATTAAATAATTTAGCCCAAGACAATTAAAAATCCCAATAATTTAAAACAAATTAAAATTTCAGTTTAAAAATTTAAAAGAAAGGGGAGAAAATTAGGCCAGGCCGGCTTGCTGGAATAGGAGGGTGTTAAGAGCACGGCGGAAAGTGCGCAGATCTTCACATGATCTTGATTTTATCCCTCTGTTTATGCAGCCTAGAACTGTGTTGGCTTCTTTGGCAGCTGCTGCACACTGCTGACTGATATTTAAATGGTTGTCCATTTAAATTTTGGGAATGGTGGGAAGACCCAACATTTTGAATCTGTCAGAGTCTTTAAACTTTCATTTATTATCACAGACAATACAGCGTGCATCTAGTGTAGATAAGATTATTTTATTATACATAAATCTATTCCAATGATAAAATGTCCGTGTATCTGTGTTGAAAAAAATTAGAGAGCGAGAAAAGATCTCTTCATACAGGTGGTCCTCGACTTACAACAGTTCATTTAGTGACCATTTGAAATTACACCTGCACTGAAAAAAGTGACTTGTGACCGTTTTTCACACATACGACCATTGCAGCATCCCTGTGGTCACGTGATCAGAATTTGAATGCTTGGCAACCGACTCATATTTATGACGGTTGCAGTGTCCTGGGGTCATGTGATCTCCTTTTACGACCTTCTGACAAGCCAAGTCAATGGGGGAAGCCCAATTCACATAACAACTGTGTTACTAGCTTAATAACTATGGCAGGAAAGCTTATAAAATGGAGCAAAATTCACAACAAATGTCTCACTTAGCAACAGAAATTTGGTGCTCAACTGAGGTTGTAAGCAGAGGTGGTATTCAGCCGGTTTGGACCGGTTTTGGCAAACCGGTAGCGGAAATTGTGTCCTATTTAGGCATGTTTTTGAGGCAGGGCGCATGCACAGAAGGAGCACGCACACGCGAAGCGAGCGTGCACATGCGGAGCAAACCAGTGGTAACAAAATGTGAAACCCACCACTGGTCGTAAATCGAGGATTACCTGTAATGAAAAACAAACCTAATGGAAATTCAAGGCCACAAGATGAATCTACCTTGTCATTTTGTGAGAGTTAATGGCCTGGTGGTAATATAGTTTTTGATTATGTATTATAATCAGAGAGGAAAAAATGATAAGTAGGCAAGACTCGGGGTGGGAGAGACGGAGGACAAGGAATGAATATAAACCGTTCTGCTACTTTCCTCCTGCTGCATGTCTCTCGGCTATAAATTCGCTTCTTCCAAACTGGAGCTTATTTTTATAAAATCATTGCAGATATCATGTAAAGCTCAATGGCTGATCTTGATTGACCTCAAAAAAGTTCAGAAAGATTAGAACTGGGTTTGTACTGGGGACCAGGAGGCCATCGGATATAGACAGTCTTCGATTTATGACCACAATTGAACCCAGAAGTTAGGTTGCTAAGTGAGAAATTTGTTTTGCCTCCTATTACGAACTGTCTTGCCACAGTTGTTAAGTGAATCACTGCAGTTGTTAAATTAGTTAACATGGTTGTTAAGTGAATCTGGCTTCCCCCATTGACTTTTTTCGTCAGAAGGTCGCAAAAGGGGATCACGTGATCCAGAGGGCCTCCAGAGCCTGGGGAGGTTGTTTTTGCCCTCCCGGAGGCTCAAAAAAAGCCTCCGGAGCCCGGGAAGGGAAAAAGTGCCCCTCCCCCATCGTGGTGCAGGAGGCCGACTAGGCCACGCCCACCATGGCCATGCTTACCCAGCAACCAGGCAGAGAACCCCTTGCTAAAATTTTTGAAGCCCACCCCTGCCCAAGGTCATGTCCTCACCTTTGACAACCTTCTGACAAGGAAAATTAACGGGGAAGCCTGATTCACTTAACAGCCGCGTTACTAACTTATCCACCGTGGTAATCCACTTAGCAACTGTGGCAAGAAAGGTCGTAAAACGGAGCAAAATTCGCTGAAAAATAGTATTTTACTTTTTCCCTCGTACGTGGGCCTTGAAAACGGGTTTTAAAAATATCAAACAAGTGGAAAAAAACAAGTTCCTTACATGTGCAGGAAAAACCCGTTGACATTAAATGACGGTGCCTCACCAGGAGTGAGCCTGATGATTGAAGTGGCTCACCCTGGCCTTGCTAATAAACTTTGCATTTATGTGCATTTATTCAAGGCTTAGACTGTTCTCAGGGTAGATCAGTTGCCAGACATCTTCGAGCAAAGGAAAAACAAACTTGTTTTCTGAGAAAAGACGAAGTGTGATGTGACAATTCCCAGAGAGTTCAGTATGGAAAATCAAGTTCTCTGGGAAATTTTAGTCTCTTCAGATTTTAGTGGGGGGGGGGGGAACTGTCCCCAGTGTTATTGTCTGTCAGGACAATGAATAGACTAGAATAGACTAGAATAGACTAGAATAGACTAGAATAGAATAGAATAGAATAGAATAGAATAGAATAGAATAGATTAACAGAAAGTTTAAAAGAGGAATCCAGCTTGATCAAAGAACCCAATGTCATATTGACAACTACCACTAGGTGGATAAAGAATAGAATAGAATAACAGAGTTGGAAGGGACCTTAGAGGTCTTCTAGTCCAACCTGTAGGAATCTGGAGTCTGCCTTTGTGTGTGTGGTCACTCAACACAACCCCCTACACCACTTCAGACAAATGGTTATCCAACGTTTTCTTAAAAATTTCCAGTGTTGGAGCATTCACAACTTCTGGAGGCAAATTGTTCCACTGATTAATTGTTCTGTCAGGAAATTTCTCCTTAGTTCTAGGTTGCTTCTCTCCTTGATTAGTTTCCACCCATTGCTTCTTGTCCTGCCCTCAGGAGCTTTGGAGAATAGCTTGACTCCCTCTTCTTCGTGGCAGCCCTTGAGATATTGGAACACTGCCATCATGTCTCCCCTAGTCCTTCTTTTCATTAAACTAGACATACCCAGTTCTTGCAAGTGTTCTTCATATGTTTTAACCTCCAGTCCCCTAATGATCTTTGTTGCTCTTCTCTGCACTCTTTCTAGAGTCTCCACATCTTTTTTTCATCGTGGCGACCAAAACTGGATGCAATATTCCAAGTGTGGCCTTACCAAGGCATTATAAAATAGATGAAAAGTAATTCTGCTTGGTGACAATGGCTAAGAAAATACTATAGGAAGTTAACAGCCACCTGTCTCCTAGGAAAATGAGATATTTGAGGAAATATTAAAAGGACAGAATATTTCCCCTAAAGGGGAGGCAGAAACTCACCCCCCCACACACACATACCTTTGTCAATGGGTCATTAAGGGCTGGTCCAGTCGATTCTACATAACAAAGATATACCTCCTTCAGGCAGAGCCATATTAGGAATTGCTCAAAGCCCTTTCATTACATCATCACCCAGCAAGGCTCAACCAAGCCTGGGACATAGACAACCTACAAAGTTACCCCTGCATTGCCCCATGGGAGTCTGACAACCAATCAGAATACAAGCTCAAATTCAAAGCCCAATAGAGGGTATAAATCTCTCTCTCTTTCTCTCAGCCATGTGCCTTTTTTGCCCGGGATCTCAAGCCATGTAATCCTGTCCACCATTAAACCATCATTCCAAACAGCCACCATGAATCCAATGTCTTTTTCCACGCTTGGAACTGAACCCAGAAGGATATTTTTTCCAACAATACCTTATATCTCCCTTGGGTTTAGTAACTTCGTTTTCATTTGCCTGGCCAGTTCTGACTGGTGGTTTCATTTAATATTCCTTTTTGGTTCTCCCTACTGGGGTTTCCACAGGATATTTATTGCATGGATATAGATGCCATTTTGACTTTTTTGGCCATTCTTGGTGGAATGGATCCGTTGTTCTGAAGTGCCGAAGTGTTCGAAATAGCTACCATAACAGTAAAATCTTGCTTTACTATATAGATTGTTAAATTCTTCCAGGAAAATTGATGGAAAAAATGGTATTCTTTCCAGCTTGGAATCTCAATTCTTTTGCAGTAGCAAAATTGTCCTCATGTTAATTTTCTGAAAATTAACACACGTATTTACAAAAAAAAACCAGCGAGTCACCCAGAACAAGATTAATACGTGCAATTATTTTTGTGCAAAGGAAAACCTGTACAGCATAGAATCACATCTCCAACATTTTGAGCACCTCATCTTTTCCAATTAGCAAAATCCCTCATTTTTTCCCCCCTCGGAAGACATAAATATGCGCCGTGAATTCAAGTAATATTTTTATTAAGTGAATGTAATTGTAAAACTAATGAAATGTGATGCATAAATGCTAAAATCATCTTCCATTAATGTTTAATGCGCTGAGAGTTCCAATTCCTTATTTTATGGCTCCCTATATTACTGGACATCCAATTTTAGTATATCTAACCATCATTTGTAAATAATAACTATGGAATTATTATTTCGTTAAAAAAAAACATTGTAAATCGCCTAATACTGTACGAAAGGGGATTGATTGTGAGCTTTAAAGCTGCAGATGGATCCATCCATATGTAAATCTCCATTTAAGATTTTGCCGCTCTGAACTATGCAACAAAGATATATAATGTTGAATATTCAACTGGTTATGTTGCAATTCTTCAAAAACCAGAAATTCTATTTACTAATCTGTTCTAGGGGATATATTTTGCCCTTGGTATTTTAACCAGAGGGATGCCTACCTTGTTACTTTCAAGTCTAAATTCCCTCCACAATGCTTAGCTTATTAATAGGAAGGGAACCTTTGTGGCTTTCTGCATTCATTACAGCTAATATTTCCATTTCATTTGAAATCTGAAGTCTTTTGAAACGGAAATCTCCTGGTTCTCCAACCTCTAAAGCCTGTTATTTTTTCTACCTTGCATTCCAGTATTTTACTGAATGGGTACACCTGCAACCACAAATGCTCTTTTTGAAAATAAGATTTTTTTAAAAAAATATAAATTGCAGCCCTGCCAGTAGTGAGAATAATGGCTATTGTTATAACAATTCCACAAAAAAAAGGAATGCTGGGCTAAAGTCTTGTAATTATTGCTAGTTTCCCCTTCTCCAGATGAAAGAGGCTGCCCATTTGAATTTTAACGCCTGCACAAAGTCATCTGAATTAGTCCCCCGTAGATTCAAGAAGTACCTATTAATAAATACGTGGAAATGACACTTGGATCAACTAATGAAGGAGACACATGGGATTTACAGCCAATATTCTTGCTTCTCAGTCAGAAGTGTATTAGCCTATTTAACTTGAAAACAAGAGATTTTTGCCTGCTTCGTGTATTCTTCGTTGAGTTATTCAAACCAATGTCTTAAACCTCGTCACTTCTCGCCTGGACTACTGCAATGCTCTCTACATGGGGCTCCCCTTGAGGAGCACCCGGAGGCTCCAGCTGGTCCAGAATGCGGCCGCGCGGGTGATTATGGGGGCAACATGGCGCTCCCATGTAACACCTCTCCTGCGTGAGCTGCACTGGCTCCCGGTGGTCTTCCGGGTGCGCTTCAAGGTATTGGTTCTCATCTTTAAAGCGCTCCGTGGCTTAGGGCCCGGGTACTTACGAAACCAACTTCTGCCACCGATAACCTCCCACCGGCCAATTCGCTCCCACAGAGAGGGTCTCCTCAGGGTGCCGTCGGTCAAGCAATATCGACTGACGACCCCCAGGGGGGAGAGCCTTCTCTGTGGGGGCACCCGCCCTCTGGAATACGACTGATCCCGGACCTCCGTACTTTCCGCCGAGCGTTAAAGACCTTCTTATTCCAGCAAGCCGGGCTGGCTTAAAATTTTAATGGGTTATTTTATGGGGAAAGGGTTTTAAAATTTAGGGAAGCCAAACTGATTTAATTTTGTTTTAATTCTTTTTAATTTTTACACTGTATGTGTCTTAAATTTTGGCTGTTCACCGCCCTGAGTCCTTCGGGAGAAGGGCGGTATACAAATTTAAATAATAAATAAATAAATAAATAAATCAGGGGTCAGCAATCTTAAACACTCAAAGAGCCACAAAGGCCCTAACTGGGAACCTCCCATTCAATTCTGGAGCCAACCGGAAGTCTGGTTCCCCCCACCAAAGAGTCTCCTCCTAGCGCAGCATAATTTTTCCTCTACCTATCCTAACTGAAAGTCCTATCAATTGTGGAGCTGACTGGTAACAGGGAGCCGCAGCAGAGGGATGAAAGAGCCACATGCGGCTCCAGAGCCGCGCGTTGCTGACCCCTGTCTTAAGCAAACTTAAACTCTAATATATTTCTGATGTTTGAATTTTCATGGTCTATAGTTCACAAAATGCCTCTAGAGCAGATCTGGGCATTTTATGACCCATGGGCCACATCCAGCTCACAGGCTCTCCCACAGGAGTGGTATTCACTTACTTTCCCTACCGGTTAGCAAATATGAGCGCCCGTCCACGCATGTGCCCAGCCTCAAAAATGTGCCTAAATAGGATGGCATAGAGCCGAGGCGGGTGGGTGGGGCCACCCACAATTTCCGCTACCGGTTCGGGTGAACCGGTCAGAACCGGCTGAATACCACCTCTGCTCTCCCAGTCCGGCTTATCACAACAGGAAGTGGCGGAGGGGCGGAATGTCCGGTGGTGAAATTCAAATTTTTTTACTACCGGTTCTGTGGGCGTACTTGGTGGGTGTGGTGTGGCTTAGTGGGCATGGCAGGGGAAGGATACTGCAAAATCTCCATTCCTACCCCACTCTGGGGCCAACCAGAAGTGGTATTTGCCGGTTCTCCAAACTATTCAAATTTTCCGCTACCGGTTCTCCAGAACCTGTCAGAATCTGCTGAATTTCACCCCGGGAATGTCATCAGTGGCGGGAGGCGGAGTGACATTGTTGGAGGGGGCATCATCATCAGGGGTGGGGCATCATTGTTGGAGTCCAGGCCACAAGCACTGGGGACTGGAGTGGCAATTACGGCCACCTTTCACAACAGTCCCAATTACACATGTGACCCCCCATGGGAAAATTAATGGCCCACCACTGCTCTAGAGAAGAAGAGCTGTTTTTGGTCTCTTGCAGCAGAGATGACAGTTATTTAAATCAGATTAATACATAGTTTTTCTCAATAGCAATCCCTGCCATCAAAGTCATAGAAGATACTGTAGTCTTAAAAAAGAAGTACCGTATAATACAGTGCCGAGCAGAGAAATCATCTGCATTTTTAAAAATCATTCAGTTGCATGAAACAAAAAGGGCTTTTGGGGGTTTTTTTCAAGGAAGTGGGGGAGTTTTGAGATATTTATATGGACAGGGGTGGATGTTTTTGCATTAATTTAGTAACTCAATGTCCTAGAGTCATATTTGTGTGGATGTCCCCTCTGTCATTCTCCAGAAGTCGACATTTTTCTATCAGGGTTCCAAGTAATACGCCCAACGAAAGAAAACTCTGAAGCATGAGTTTCCTCAAAGTTGCATTTTATTAGAGATGTCATATTGGCACATCTGGGAAAACCCGAATCTGAAAGTTTCCAGGTTTTCTCCACCCAAAGGAAAGTTCAAGTCCCTGCCCAACACCCACATGTCCATCACATGGTCCAATCAAAGCATCGTCCCAACTGGAGATGCTTTCCAGTTCCAGCTGTCCAGGTGCAGGGCAAGATGTCCTTGACTCTCTGAGAAAGGAATGTTATTATGACTATATATCACCCTGGCTCCACACAATCCCCCCTCCCAGTTTCCCACAGTAGTAAAATGTGGCAGGCCTGAAGGCCCAACAGAAAAGATGGCTTCCAGGCCTGACATCTTCTTAGCTACACCAATTTCTAATTCATCCCTTAGAGAGGACATCAGAAGAAGAATTTCGCTTTAAGGGACTCTTCCAGTACAGGTTGTCCTCATTTAACGACTGTCTTGAATATTGAACATTTGTAGTCATAACGATGGTGAAAAAGTAAATTTGGGACTAATCCTTGTATTTGCAACTTTCGCTGGTCTGTAAAGCAAAGAAAAACTGAAGTAATATCGTAAGCACTGTTGTGGTTTCAGTTAACAACTGCTTCACTTAACAACCTAGTTGCTGGTCTCGATTGTGATCACTGTATTAGCGAAATAATGCTTTAAGTCAGAAATGAAGAGCTAATAATGACCAACAGCAAAGTTGATTGAATGAATTAGAGTAGTAAGGAGTAGAATCTGGGGACAGAAAATCCTGGAGAAAATCAATCTACATAGTCACTAAGTGTCAACACCAATTTAATGGCATATAATGAATCAATCAGCTAGTTTTGTAATACAGACAGTCCTCGACTTAAAACTATTCATTTAGGGAACATTCAAAGTTACAATGGCACTGAAAAGTGACTTATGGCCATTTTTCACACTTACGGCTGTTGCAGCTTTGCCATGGTCATGTGATCAGAATTCAGATGCTTGACAACTGGCTCATATTTATGACGGTTGCAGTACTTAAGTAAAATGGTTCAGTTGAGATCTATAAATGTGGGACTGATTGGGGTAGATTACAGGGGTGATACCGAAATAGAATTTTATCATATTTTATCTATATCTTAAATTATTGTATTTTATTCCAATTTCATTTTAGACTGTATTTTGCTCCAATTTCATTTTAAATCATATTTTACTCCAATTTCATTTTAAATTGTATTTTATCCAATTCCATTTTAAATTGCTTTTATCAAATTTTAGTAATAATTTGTTTCTGGAACTCTGCCCTTGGATATGGCCCAAGGGCTAATCAATAAATAAAGACTGCAACCAGAATTCCGATGCTTGAGAACTGACTCATATTTATGACAACTGCCGTGTCCCAGAGTTACGTGATTCCCCTTTTGCGACCTTCTAAGAAGCAAAGTCAACGGGGGAAGCCAGATTCACTTAACAACCGTGATACTAATTTAACAACTGCAGTGATTCACTTAACAATTGTGGCAAGAAAGGTGGTAAAATGAAGCAAAATTCACTTAACCAACGTCTCACTCAGCAATGAAAATTTGGGGCTCAATGGTGAACATAAGTCCGAGGACTACCTGTACATTCAGCAAAACTAAACAAGACACATTTATTATTTAACATGATCTGTGTGTCCAGCAACCCACATGTATTACCAGTCAGGATGTCAGTGTTACACATAAAATGTCGATTGATGGTCACTTACCTGTAGCCAATTTGGTCTCTCACTTTCTCCTTTTCCTATTTAATCCTTTCCCTGCTTCACGAAATATTTGTAGAACTATTTAGAACTCCTTCGTAATCATTCTATTCCGTGAGTCTGATGAGATTGACTGTTTTTTAATCTTGAAGTTTCTCCAAGAATGTGTGAAAGTTTGAATGGAGGCGGGAACTCCGTATATCAGACTTACTCATATCTTCCCATACTGTCCTTCCTGTCCGCTTATCACCCTACTGCTGATGTCTTCATGTCCTGTTTTCCCGGAGCTTAGCTCTTTGCCTGATCCTAGATTAGACTTCAATAGGAACGCGGTGGCTCCGTGGCTAAGACGCTGAGCTTGTCGATCGAAAGGTTGGCAGTTCAGCGGTTCAAATCCCTAGCGAATCCCTTACTTCTCCCAGCTTCTGCCAACCTAGCAGTTTGAAAGCATGTAAAAAGTAGAAAAAATAGGGACCACCTTTGGTGGGAAGGTAACAGCGTTCTGTGCGCCTTTGGCGTTTAGACATGCCGGCCACATGACCACGGAGACGTCTTCGGACAGCGCTGGCTCTTTGGCTTTGAAACGGAGATGAGCGCCGCCCCCTAGAGTCGGGAATGACTAGCACATATGTGCGAGGGGAACTTTTACCTTTACCTTAAATTAGACTTCATTAGATATCTGAATTGCAAGCAAGCTTCTCTCCTCATATTTATTAATCCAGTAAAGAAAAAAACTTAGAAAAGGTGATAGAACATCTGCAGAACAATTTTTAATCTTCCTGCAGTTAGGTGTATGTCTGAATAAGGCTAACAGCCTTGATGGCTTCTGACAATTGGGTTTCAGTCCAAGAAGGCATATTAAGAAGTATTTGTTTTTAGGGCACAAACAATATTTATTTTCCTTTTGCTGCAACAGCTGGAAATTCAGAACTTCCCTAAAAATTCTTTTGCTGTTCCTCTCACCTACAAGTACAGTACAGTGATATGAAAGAATCTTGAAATATTTTGTTTAGTAACAATAATATTCCTTTGGCCCAAGCAGAAAGCCACCTCATCTTAAGCTTTGACCACCAAACTGAAGCTAACAAACCAATAAAAACATTTTTCAAAAATATAATTGATTTCATGTCTGCAGCATTTCAATGGGAGATGAATTTCCATAATCCGCTCAGTTTTCTCCAGTCAACAATTCAAATGCATTAAAAGTTGGGGGTGATTCACCCTTAAAGCTACAGTGCTGACTAAAAAGAGATTAATCAAATTTGATTCTTCTTCCTGAGGGCACTTGAGGTTAGCAGAGAAAGCCAACAGGGTTTGATAGGATCAACCCAACAATGGCCAATCAGATGAGAAATCATAGGAAGTTTGGTCTAATGATTAAATCACCAGGCTAGAAATCAGGAGTATGTGGGTTCTAATCCTGCCTTAATCCAATTGGGTGACTTTAGGCCGATCACTCTCTTTCAGCCCAAACCACCTCACTTTGGTCGTTGTTGTGAGGAGAACAGGAGGAAAAACAGCATACTAGATGTGTTTGTTGCTTTCTGTTGTTTATAAAAGGCGGGATATAAAAATAAATATATTGTCCTCAATTTATGACCACAATTGCGCCCCAAATTCCTGTTGCTAAGTGAAACATTTGTTAAGTGAGTTTTGCCCCCGTTTTATGACTTTTCTTGCCACAGTTGTTAAGTGAATCACTGCAGTGGGTAAATCAGTGACATGGTTGTTAAGTGAATCCAGCTTCCCCATTGACTTTGCTTGTCAGAAGGTCGCAAAAGTGGATCCCATGACCCCGGGACACTGCAACCGTCATAAATATGAGTCAGTAGCCAAGCGCCTGAATTTTGATCAAATGACCAAAGGGGATGCCGAAATCGTCGTAAGTGTGAAAAATGGCCATAAGTCACTTTCTTCAGTGGCATTATAACCTTGAATGCTCACTAAATGAATTGTTGTAAGTTGAGGACTATCTGTATAAAAACTACTATATTAAATAAATATACTAGTCATGGCAGACGGTATGAAGCAAAAATGGTCATTTAAACAAGGTGGAGAAGCACAGGCCTTTAGATAATACCGCTGAGTCTTTCCGGCAACTTAAAGTTTGGTGGAGGCTGACAAAATAGATAACACATGGCTAACTCTCCCCTGCCTTGTCTGTTTTTGAAATCTTTGACTTGTGCAAACCTGGAAAACTGGAGATTTATCTCCTGAGTCAAAGGGTGATGTCAGGGTTACGTCTTGTATTTAGGACTAAGGTGTAGTAGGTGATCTTATGAAATCAGACTCGGCTTTATTAGGAATTCTGGGCGATGCGAAGGAAGCTCTCGGGGTTAGAAATCAGAATACCTCACTTGGCCTGTGATACAATGAAGGGATGAGCTGGGCTATTGCCGTGTTTTTCAGCCTTAGCAACTTTTAAGATGTGTAGACTTCAACTCCCAGAATTCCCTTAGATCTATTGTATCTATTTCACCATTTGGAACCAATAGCCCAGCATTTCTCAATTTTAGCAACTTTCAGCAGGGGTGGGCTTCAGATCCTTTAGCAATGGGTTCGCTGCCCCGTTGCTGGGTGGGCGTGGCCATGGTGCGTGTGGCCTAGTCGGCCGCCTGCACCACGGTGGGAGGGGGCATTTTCACCCTCCCCAGGCTCTGGAGGCTTTTCTTGAGCCTTTGGGAGAGCGAAAACTGCTTCCCCCGGAGGGCCTCCGGAGGCCGGAAACACGCCCATTTCCAGACTTCCGGAACCTCTGGTAGGCCCATTTTTTGCCCTCCCAGTCCCTCCACGCGGCCCCTGCATTTACCTGGAATGATGAACGGGCCACGTGGAGACTCCTGGGTGGGGTGGGGTGAGAGGGGCGGGGTGGGATGGGCATGGCCAGCCAGGGGTGGCATTTGGGGGTTTGCCAAACCCCGGCGATCCTTGGCTAGAGGATCACCCGAACCCTGCCGAACCCCCAGGAGCCCACCCCTGACTTTAAGATGTGTGGACTTCAACTCCCAGAATTTCTCAGCCTGCCATAGCTGTGAGGACATGTATTTACTCCACCATTTGCAATTGATAGCCCAGCATTTCTCAATTTTGGCAATTTTAAATTATGTTGATGTCAACTCCTAGAATTCGCATGCTGGCTGGCTACCTAAACAGGAAAATGAAAGGAAAAGAATAAATAAATGTATTTCTTTCTTCTCCTTACTTCACGGAATCTCCAAAACTGAATATGTTCCAAAGTCATGAAGATGTTTCCCCCCACCCACCCACCAAATTGGCCAGTAAAAATCTCAGTACATTTCTCTGTTCTATCTGCCAAGCCATCAGCTGTTGCTTTATGGACTCTGAAGCTAGTAAAATAAATGTCAATCAATTGTAGCACGTCCTGTCTAAAAACAAGCTTTTCCGCTATAAAACCACCAAGGAAGTGGCATTGGGAAAGTACAAATAAATACTTTTCTGACTTTTAGAAACTTAAAGCAATTTAGTGGTTTGTTTTTTTTTAAAAAAACAAACTAACATGAAACCTTCCATGCAAGTAATTACGACATTTTTTGACTTCCTAAATCATCCCACAGAAAGGACCAAGAGAGCTCCCATCAACAACATCAACATCAAATCTATTTATTTATTTATTTATTAGTTAGATTTATATGCCGCCCTTCTCCGGAGACTCAGGGCGGCTTACAATGCGTTAAGCAATAGCCTTCATACTTTTGTATATACCTGCTTAGTAGGGCTTTTTGCCCCCCCCAAAGCGGTGTTCTTTTTTATACAAAGTCAGCTTATTGCCCCCACAATCCGGGTCCTCATTTTGCCTACCTCAGAAGGATGGAAGGCTGAGTCAACCTTGAGCCTGGTGAGATTTGAACTTGCAGTAATTGCAGGCAGCTGGCAGCTAAGTGCTACTTTAACAGCACTTAGTCCACTGCGCCACCAGGCTCAAAGATCCATTCCTTTTAAAGTGTGAAGGGTCCCCGGTATTCTCTGAGCTTAGTTGTTTTCTCGCAGACGTTTCATTACCAAACTAGGTAACATTATCAGTGTTCTGATCACAGCACCAGCGCTCTTTTAAAGTGTGTTGCACACATTATACAGATATAAGAAAGGACTGGGTTTTGATCACCCAGTTGGGTCTGTCATTTATCAAATGGGAAATCGTTTATCAAAGAGAGATCCAATTCAGAATTAAGGAGAAATTTCCTGTCAGCGAGAACAATTAATCAGTGAAATGGCTTGCCTCCAGAAGTTGTGGGTGCTCCATCACTGGAGGTTTTTAAGAAGAGATTGTGACAACCATTTGTCCGAAATGGTATAGGGCCGTGATGGTGAACCTATGGCATGTATGCCACAGGTGGCACGCGAAGCCGTATCAGTGGGCACGCGAGCATTGTCCTAGCTCAGCTCCAGTGCACATGCGCTCGCTGGCCAGCTGATTTTCGGGCCTTCCAGGCCCACCGGAAGTCGGGAAACACGCTGTTTCCGACCTCCAGAGGACCTCCAAGGGGGTTGGGGAAGGCCCATTTTTTACCCTCCCCAGGCTCCAGAGGCTTTCTACGAGCTTGGGGAGGGCGAAAACGGCCTTCCCCACCCCCCTGGAGGCCCTCTGGAGGCCAGAAATGGCCCGTTTGCCAACTTCTGGTGGGACTGGAAGGCCTGATTTTATTTATTTATTTATTTATTACATGTATTTATATGCCGCCATTCTCCCGAAGGACTCAGGGCAGCGAACACAAGTTAAGAAACAAGTACAATAAAATCATAATTTAATCCAAATAATTAATTAGTAGTAAATAATAAAGCCCGGAATCTCAGCCTATTTGTTTGAAAAGCCAAGTCTTCAAATCCCGACGGAAGGAGCGGAGATCAGGAGCCAATCAGAAACCAAGAAAGCCTCTGGAGCCCGGGGAGGGCAAAAAACAGGCCTACCAGGCCCACCGGGCCATCACATGCCAAAAGCAGGGGGAGTGCGCGCATACACGGGGCACATTGAATTATGGGTGTGGGCACGTGTGCGTGTGACCCCCTGCGCTCTCCCCCACTTTTGGCACGTGACGGCAAAAAGGTTAGCCATCACTGGTATAGGGACTCCTGCTTTAGCATGGGGTTGGACTAGAAGACCTCCAAGGTCCCTTCCAACTCTATTATATTATAATTCTGTAATTCTTAGTCTGTTGACCCTACCCATTACAATAAGGGAGGGCATCTTTGCTAACATTTTCCACAGTTGCAAGTATTGTATTGTGTGTATGGGAGAAAAGCTGTGCATTTCCAGCCTTTTATTTATTTAAATGTGAGTTGCTTAGACACATCCACAGTCTAGCTTTGCATCTTCACTGATAGAGGAAGGGGAAGTGAATAAGAAGTGTTTCCACAGCTCTCCAACTCAAAGCAGCAGCTAACTTGTTCTGGTTTAATGAGGAATTAAAATAATTGGATGAAACATGAACTTGGATAGATTTATATTCTGGAGATGCAAATCTGAAATACGTTTTTTACCACCATGAAAGGAACCCAAATTGTTTCTTTATGTACAGTTTTGACATCTTGCCTTTCACAGGCTGTATCTTATTTTGAAAATCCTGTTATTGTTCTGCCCCAGCTACGGACCCCAAAGATCGCAGCACACACAAAGTCTGTACAAACCTTAGTTTACTAAATTAAATCAGTCTTTTTCAAACAAAGGCTGTTAATTAACTTTCTTAACAGCCTACAAGAATCCAAAGAATAAATAATCATAATCTTACTATGGTTGGCAGAAAGCCCAGAAGCAATATGCAGAGAACTAAGATCCAGACGCGAAGGAGAGTGAACGAAGTTGTTCCCTGCAAATTGCTTCAGTCGTCGTCCTTCCTTAAATAGGCTAAGGGAGTGGCCAATTAGCCCCAAGCCTTACTCTCAAGGAGACCTCCTCCTGAGGAGCCACTCCTGCCTTTTGGCAGCTCTGCGCCAAAAAAAAAAGAGGCTCCTCCTCTTCTTCCTCTTCACTTATGGGAGCTTCTGGAGGTTCTGAAGGCCCTGGGTGAATCCCCGCCTCTGGCACCCAGGGCCGGATTTAGATGAAAAGAGGCCCTAGGCTATTCCACTTATGAGGCCCTTTCACCTATAGTGAAAGTGTAATTTTAATTTTACTAACAATTTGAATGTAGGCCCCTCTTGATCTTGAGGCCCTAGGCTGAAGCCTAGTTAGCCTATAGGAAAATCCGGCCCTGCTGGCACCACATCTTCTCCAGCCTCCTCATTGTCCGACTCGAGTGCCAGTTGCACAGGCTGCTGGAGCAGCACCACACCAGCCTCCTCGCTGTCGGAATCAGCTACTAGCTGCACAGGCGGCTGACGGGCCACAACAGTTATGAACCTGAGATGAAGAAGGACATTCTGAACATATGCACCAGGGGTGAAAGTGCGCTCGCTTTGCATGTGTGTGCGCGTCACATGCGCACAAAAACTTCTGCGCATGCGCAGAAGATAAAAAACACATTACTTCCTGGTTAAAACCAGGAAGTAATGACACCCAGGCGGGTGGGCGGAGCTTTGCTCCATCATCGCTACCGGATCGCCGAACCACCAGCCAAGATCGCTACTGGACTGGGCGATCCAGTCCGATCCGGGAGCATTTCACCCCTGATATACACCATACACTGCATGGTCTGAACATGTGAACCAAATTTCATTCCGATTATCTTCAAATTACGATGACAGGTGTCCATATATTAAATAATATTCAAGCTTTCCGTTTGAAGAGATGCATTCTCAAACCCCAATCCCAGAAGTCATGCAAACAAAAAGCAGACCACGTTTTTGGTACCCTCACACTCAGGGGAAAAGAAAAAAAAAGGATATAATCTAAAAGAAGACAGGTTAAAGCACCAGCTGAAGAATATAAAATGTTCTCCGGTTGCAATTTGCATTAGAAAATGCCTCGTTTGCATTTTTATTGCAAAGTGGTTTTGAGAAAAAAACCTAGATTCTGCAGAAAAAAGGGGGAAAAAAATACTTACGACTCCAGGCCTGACAATGTCACTGAACACTAAGCTTCACTGAAAGTATAGCAAGGGTGATTTATGAGTGAAATGCATGACATGGCAATGAGCTGATGCATCTTTCAGTTCCCCTGACTGAAATCCAGGAGACCACATCTGATCCTCATTTTAGATAGCCTCCAGGATGTCACCTTTTATGTCAGGGATGGGGAACTAGGGATCCTTTAGGACTTGTGGACTTCAACTCCCAGAATTCCTAAGCCAGCCGTGTTGAAGGGAGTTGAAGTGCACAAGTGATAAAGGAGGGGCAGGGGGGCACAGTTCCCCACCTCTGTTTTATGTGAAGGTGGCCCCATAACAGTGGTGGAATTCAAATTTTTTTACTACCAGTTCTGTGGGTGTGGCTTGGTGGGCGTGGTGTGGCTTGGTGGGCATGGCAGGGGAAGGATACTGCAAAATCCCCATTCCCTCCCCACTCCTGGGGGAAGGATACCGCAAAATCCCCATTCCCTCCCCACTCCTGGGGAAAGGATATCGCAAAATCCCATTCCCTCCCCACTCCTGGGGGAAGGATACTGCAAAATCCCCATTCCCTCCCCACTCCTGAGGGAAGGATACTGCAAAATCCCCATTCCCTCCCCATTTCTGGGGGAAGGATACTGCAAAATCATCCTAGCCACCCCACTCCTGGGGGAAGGATATTGCAAAATCTCCATTCTCACCCCATTCTGGGGCAGCCAGAGGTGGCATATGCTGGTTCTCCAAACTACTCAAAATTTCTTCTACCAGTTCTCCAGAACCTGTCAGAACCTGCTGAATAGCACCCCTGCCCCATAAATATTGTAATTTTTTCTCCACAGGGTTGGTTTTGGGATTTCCTCATTTCTTCCCTTACAGGTCATCCTCGTTGGGCGACCACAATTGGGATCAACAACTCGGTTGTTAAGCAAAGCAGTTGCTGAGTGAAACTGTGCTTACAATCTCACCTTAGCTTTCCTTCACTTTACAGACCTGCAATGGTTATTATTTAAGTAGTCCTCAATAGTTTGTTTAGTGACTGTTCAACAATATAACAGTACTGAAAAAAAAAATAACCTATGATCATTTTTCACATTTATAACCATTGCAGCATCCCCTGGTCATGTGATCAAAATTCAGACACTTGGCCACTGACTCATATTTATGACGGTTGCAGTGTCCCGGGGTCACGTGATCCCATTTTGCGACCTTCTAAGAATCGAAGTCAATGGAGAAGGCAGATTCACTTAACAACTGTGTTCCTGACTTAACACCTGCAGTGATTCACTTAACAACCGTGGTAAGAAAGATCGCAAAATGAGGGAAAATTCCTGTCACAACTATCTCGCTCAGCAACAGAAATTTTGGGCTCAAAATTGTGGTTGTAAGTTGAGGACTACCTGTGAATGTGAGGATTGGTTCCAATGACATTTTCATCACCATTGTCGTGGCAAATGGTCACTAAATGAGGCAGCCACTAAACAAAAACAGCCTGTGTTATCCTAAGAGAGATAATACAATCTTAACATTTAATTCTTAACACTTGATAATTTTCCTTCCTTGATTGGCACATTTTATAGAAGTTCTTTCCTTCTTCCCCGTTCGTTTTTTTTCTTATTTTTGTAGCACAAAAAATTAAATAGATTATTTACCTTGGTTTTCAAAACATGTCAGCGCCCCATCTGTGAAAGACACACCCTCGATCTCTTATGCATAGTTATGATTTCTAGAATTCAAATGTCAGTGTGGATTTCTGTCTTGTTTATTTTTCTCCCCTGTGGAGAAGAAGAGAAAAGAAGAGAAAAATGATTTCTTTGACTCAGAAAAGACACCGAGAGAGAGCTTGTAGTGGGACAGCTGAGCTGAGATCTCAGACCTTCTCTTCCACATTTAAGTCCTGTGTCCTGTTCTTCCGTCTCCCCATTTCTTCCTTTATAGCCCAGCTGCACCATGTACCTTAGAGCAGCGATCACCAACTGGTGGTCCGTGGACCACTGGTGGTCCGTGAGAAAATTTTGGTGGTCTGCAGAAAAATTATTTGCATTTTTAATATTGCACTAAATCAGGGGCCTCAAACTACGGCCCCTGGGACAGATACATGCAATGAACATTTGTGTTGCTGCAGAGAGTCTTCCTCTTCGGGGTCTTTCTGTGTGGGTCGGAGGGGGGCAGAAATTCCGACGTGGGGTCTGTTTCAGCCTCCTGGTGTGGGGCTTTGGGCGAAGGCTGGAGGGAAGCACCGCTGGTGGCGAAGAGCCAGAGGGCCTCGTTCCAGTAGGACTGCCTCATGGCCTGGAATTGGCTGACTATCTCAGCCCACTGAGCCTCCAGGCGCCGGTACCTGGCCTTGCACTCCCGCAGGTCTTCCCTCTGCTTGGAAAGCCTATGCTCCTAGTCCTCAGTGAGGTGCTTCTGCTGAGCCTCCTTCTCAGTCAAATCCAATTTGAACTGAGCTGTTTTGCCAAATATTTCTCGTAGTGGCTGCTTAGCTCCAACAACTGCTTCCTGTTGGGACCCTAAGGAGTCTGGGCGGGGAGGCGAGGAGTTGGCCATGCCCACCCAGTTACATGACCACCTAGCCATGGCTCCCACCCATCTGGTCATTAGGAAGATCATATTAGTGGTCCATGGGATTTAAAATTATGAATTTAGTGGTCCCTGAGGTCTGAAAGTTTGGTGACCGCTGCCTTATAGTGTATTGGCTTACAAATTCCCTTTATCTATCTTCCTTTCCTTGTCCCTCCTCCTAAATTCCAGCAGGGGAGAGAGATAGGACCCCCACACATACACACACACAAAACCTATGGGCCTTATTAGCAAGCAGGAAAGGAGGGAAGGGAGTTGATAAACATGAAATTAAATTTGATAGCAGCATCTCTTAGAACTTGCTTTGGGAGTCTGATCAATCTCACAAGACGTAAATAAAATAAAGCTTCATTTAAAATGGAAAAGAGAAATGGTAATCATTCTTTTTTAAGTTTAAGTAGGCAGAGGCGGTGGCTCAGTGGCTAAGACGCTGAGCTTGTCCATCGAAAGGTTGGCAGTTCAACGGTTCGAATCCCTAGTGCCGCATAACGGGGTGTGCTCCCGTTACTTGTCCCGGCTTCTGCCAACCTAGCAGTTCGAAAGCACGTTAAAAATGCAAGTAGAAAAATAGGGACCACCTTTGGTGGGAAGGTAACAGCGTTCCGTGCGCCTTTGGCATTTAGTCATGCCGGCCACATGAACACGGAGACATCTTTGGACAGCGCTGGCTCTTCGGCTTTGAAACGGAGATGAGCACCGCCCCCTAGAGTCGGGAACGACTAGCACATACGTGCAAGGGGAACCTTTCCCTTTCCCTTTCCCTTTCCCTTTCCCTTTAGGCAGAGGTAAGACATTTGGTGTTGCAGTAGAGAAACAAATACAGAGCTGCTAAAATCACAAGCAGCATCCTTTAAAAACATCCAATAGAATGCACCAAAGGAAAACGTTGATAGACAAATGATGCTGGCTTCTTCTAGTTTAAATACAACTTATACTTCCCTTAGCTTGTCAAGCATAACACTTTCTTCTTCTCACTATTACAAAGTATGCGAGTTTTTCCTCCTAGCCTCAGGACAGCATTCAACTTTCAATTGCTCCAGAACTCATCTGTCTTTTTGGTAGTCCACAGTAATTTTAGTAACTTTCTCCAACTCTGTCATTCAAATTTTCTCTTTTAGTCTTTCTCAATTTTCAGCCTTCCCTGCTACTCATTATCTCTTAAAAACCAGCGTTTTAGCTGGTTTTATATTCCTTCAGAAAACAAGCCAATTCGGGGAAAAAGAAAACAGAAACTGGAATTACCAAAAAAACCCCAGTCTGCGTCTTCCTAAACAACTTAAGTTGAGTTTATTAATGTTTAACTGAACTATCTTACAGCATTTGGTAGTCGTTTAAGCGTCTGTTTTGAGAACACAGGAATAGCTTTTCTGGAGTAAAAAAAAAATATCTATGAATTTGAAGAACTCCTTTGAGAAGGAGTTTACATGCTTCTAATTTGGAAGCTGAAAAGAGGAGTAGGAATTCCCGCAGCTGAATTTCCAATTGCTAACCGAGTCAATTCTGTTTTATATTCTTTCTAGGAAATCCAACACATTCCATCCAGATGTTTAATAACAATGTCTAGGCTTTACAGAAAGAGGCTCCCACTCAAAGAGAATGTCATGTTCAAAGCTATATGTGTCAAAAACAGAGAGGTTACATGCAAGCCAGAAGTTTTAAAGCAGCTGTGGCTAATAATTGCTCTATCTGCTTTTCTGTCGGAATATGTAGAAGTGGCAGATCAGGGGACGGAATCAAAAAAGGAATCATCCTAGAATCGTTATGTAGCCATAAATGGACTAAGTCCAGCCATTCTTGAATTCAGTTGACCCTTATCTACACAAAAATCAAGAATCAAGATCATGTGAAGTGTTAATACCACTTTATAACGCCTTGGTAAGGCCACACTTGGAATACTGCATCCAGTTTTGGTCACCACGATATAAAAAAGATGTGGAGACTCTAGAAAGAGTGCAGAGAAGAGCAACAAAGATGATTAGGGGACTGGAGGCTAAAACATATCTGTTCTTCATAATGGTTTGCTGGAATTGGGTATGTCTAGTTTAATGAAAAGAAGGACCAGGGGAGACATGATAGCAGTCTTCCAATATCTCAGGGGCTTCCACAAAGAAGAGGGAGTCAAGCTATTCTCCAAAGCACCTGAGGGCAGGAGAAGAAGCAATGGGTGGAAACTAATCAAGGAGAGAAGCAACCTAGAACTAAGGAGGAATTTCCTGACAGTGAGAACAATGAATCAGTGGAACAACTTGCCTCCAGAAGTTGTGAATGTTCCAACACTGGAAGTTTTTTAGAAGAGATTGGACAACCATTTGTCTGAAGTGGTGTGTAGGGTTCCCTGCCTAAGCAGGGGGTTGGACTAGAAGACCTCCAAGGTCCCTTCCAAATCTGTTATTCTATTCTATTCTATTCTATTCTATTCTATTCTATTCTATTCTACAATAGCGCTAACAGCTGAGTACAGATCAGAGGTGAAATCTACTTACCTTCCTTACCGGTTCGGAAGTGCACGTGCCACCCTGCCCTCCCGTGCATACATGACAGAGACCCAAACACCAGCTGGCTAGTGGGAGGTGCATGCATATGCGCAGCGAAGCTGAACTGATGCGATGGTTCACATGCCATCAGAGAGGGCGCTGCGTGCCACCTCTGGCACGCGTGCCTTAGGTTCGCCATCATGGGCATAGGATCTCCTGCGTGAGCAAGGGGTTAGACTAGAAGACCTCCAAAGTCCCTTCCGAGCCTATTATTCTATGTTCTATGAATCTCAGACGTTGGGTTAAAAAGGAAAAGAATAAACCTTGTTCTATTCTTATATAAACCACTAATGGGAGCAAAATGAGACATGTGTCCTTCCATTAAAGAGGGCATCCCAGCATCTACCAAAATCGTTTCAAGGGTTGGGGGGGAGTTACCGCTTCCCCCTTCAAACTTTCTCAACAGATGGATGGGAAAGCTCGAGGCCATTGGAAACATGGAGCATTCTGCCTCCTTTCTGAGACTTTCCGGCATTATTATTCAGGCTCTTAAACCTATGGCAGGCTGTTAATGGCTTAATGCTTATTCAAGTGTCAGGGAGCGCTGGCAGATGTCAGAATAAATGGGGAGCTGTCAGCGAGGAAATTATTTACCGTTCACAAAGTGATGGCTGCAGTCTGTCAGATAGCATTGGAGCTCCCCTGTCATCAGGCTGAAAAGGGGAAAACGGGGGAGAAAGGATTGTCAGGGTTTTAAAAGGGGTGGGAGGGGGTTGATGAAAGGAAAACTGGGGCTCCAACAAGGTTCGCCATAAATCAGGAGATAAAAAAGAACCACAGATCTTTTCTAAGGTTCATGCTGTTTTTTTAAATCCCCCCCTTTTTTGTTAAGTGCAATTACACAGAGAGTTAACACCATTTGGGGCTGTCTGCAAATTGCAATAAAGGGTAGCACGGTCTCAAATTTCATTGTTAAATCCTGTTCAATTTTATTCTGTTCTCTAATAGAGGAATCTTACGGTTGCAGGAAATTGTTTTTTTCTTCTGGATCGGGGTGAGCAATGCGCGGCAGCCCCCAAACAGATGAATCCCCTTTAAAAAAATATTTATCTGTCTATTTAAATTTCATTTTCATTATTTATGATTTCCCATTAACCATCACAATTTGGGAATAACTTTCAGAGTAATTTTGGCTGGGGTGAAATTTGGGGAGGTGGGATAGGAAGAGCTGGCAAATTCAGATTGAAATTCCCTAAATAGGAGAAATTTTGCATTGTCTCGTTTTTTTAAACTTCCTGGTCCTGCTGTGAGAGATCACTCTATCCACATTCACACAACACCCCCCAGACATGGTTGATTATAAGCTGGGCAGTTCATGGTGGGAAGCCAGCCCTTGTAGACAATTGTAGAAGGAGGCCATTGGCCTAAGGCCATTGGAGTTTTAATCTTATTCTTTAATTTTAGTGGGTTCTGCACACCGTGGCAATTCTGCTTGGTTAATTCTAGTCTAGTGAAAAGGACTAAGGGGGATATAATTTATTTATTTATTAATTTAATTTATATACCGCCCTTACTCCCGAAGGACTCAGGGCGGTGAACAGCCAAACAGTAAAAATACATAGATACAAAATTTAAAAACAAAGTAAAATCGAATTAAACAAATTTGGCTCAAACGTATTAAAACCCCAATCGTTTAAAAACCAATTAAAATTTGCGTAATTTAAAAGAGAGAAAAGATTAGGCCAGGCCTGCCTGGTGGAATAAAAAGGTCTTAAGAGCGCGGCGGAAGGTGCGCAGATCCGGGATCCTCCGTATCTCTGGGGGGAGCTCGTTCCAGATAGTAGGCGCCCCCACAGAGAAGGCTCTCCCCCTAGGGGCCACCAGTCGACATTGTTTGGCCGACAGCACCCGGAAGAGCCCCTCTCTATGAGAGCGTACTGGCCGGTGGGAGGCTATTGGTGGTAGTAGGCGGTCCCGTAGATAACCAGGTCCTAAGCCATGGAGCGCTCTAAAGGTGGTAACCAAAACCTTGAAGCGCACCCGGAAGACCACCGGGAGCAGTCAGTGCAGCTCGCGCAGGAGAGGTGTTACATGGGAGCTCCACGTCGCTCCCATAACCATCCGCGCGGCCGCACTCTGCGCCAGTTGGCAGTGTTGGCAGTAATAGCAGTGTTCCAGTATTTGAGGGGCTGCCACAAAGAAGAGGGGGTCAACCTATTCTCCAAAGCACCTGAAGGCAGGACAGGAAGCAACGGATGGAAACTAAGCAAGGAGAGAAGCAACCTAGAACTAAGGAGGAATTTCCTGACAGTGGGACCCATTTAATAAGTGGAGTGATTTGCCCCTAGAAGTTGTGGGTGCTTCGTCACTGGAGGTTTTTAAGAAGACAGAAATGGTATAGGGTTTTCTGCTTGAGCAAGGGGTTGGACCACCAAAGTCCCTTCCAGCTCTTGTTATTCTGTGATTCCATCCTTCCAAGATTGGTAAAATGAGGACGCAGATGGTTGGGTGCAATATGCAAATAATGCTCCGACATTGTAAATCACCCAGAGAGTATTATAAAACGCTAAGCATATGACTGTAACCTTGTTGCTGGTATCCTTAGGATTTATATTGACTGTTTCCTAATATGATTTGATTGCTCATTTGTTCCCTATGACTATCATTAAGTGTTGTACCTTATGATTCTTGACGAACGTATCTTTTCTTTTATGTACACTGAGAGTGTATGCACCAAAGACAAATTCCTTGTGTGTCCAATCACACTTGGCCAATAAAGAATTCTTTCTATCTATCTATCTATCTATCTATCTATCTATCTATCTATCTATCTATCTATCTATCTATCTATCTATCTATCTATCTATCATCTATCTATGCCTAAATGCTATTGCTAAATGCTGTATTCACTCCCACTCCCTCTTCTTAGGCCGATAGTTAGTAATGGCAGAAAGTACTGAGTCACTGATTCCTAAATAATGTTTAAGCTATTCTCAGTACACATTAAAGTGGAAGTGGAAGTTGAAAGAGGAGAGCTAGAAAAGTCTTCAAGGAACTTTGATTCTTCCTCTTTTGGACAGGGAATTTTTTTTTACAACCGGGAGTTGAGATTTACTTCTCCAGTTAGATTAGAAGTGAGCGGGGGTGGAAGAAAAATGAGGCTCCATGAGTCTTTCTCAGATGTCCTTCACACAAACATTTAGAATTTACAAGAGAACCAAATGATAAGGAAAGGAAACTGGGAAGTTTTGAAAAGAAGAAACTTCTCACATGACAATGACACATGATTTGGAGATCAAGTCCTCCCTTTCAGGGGATTCCTGTAAACGAACCCACATTTACCATTTTTATATTGATTTTTCCATTGCAACTGGAATATAGAAATTCCCTAAACAAACGGTTGTAAGTTGAGGACTACCTGTGACTTATGACCATTTTTCACCCTTACGACTGTGGTAGCATCCCCATAGTCATGCAATCAAAATTCAGACACTTGGCAACTGATTCATATTTATGACGATTGCAGTGTCCCAGGGTCATGTGACATCGCAATTCTGACAAGTAAAGTCGACGGGGAGGTCAGTTTCGCTTCACAACCGTGTTACTAACTTAACAATTGTGGTGATTCACTTAACAAATGTGGCAAGGAAGGTCGCAAAATGGGGCAAAATCCCACCTGCCAACAGAAATTTTGGGCTAAATTACAGCCGTAAGTCGAGAATCACCTGTATTAAAGTCTCTTAATGGTTTACTCTGAAAGAAAGCAATGAGCCCCATCATCTTGGTCCACATGGATGGACATTGTCACACAAGATATTTGGATGACCTTTTGGGAATTTCTACACTCCAGAGCACGTTTCTCAATCTTGGCAACTTTCAGATGTGTGGGTTTTCATTTCCCAGAATTCCCCAGCCAGCAATAGCTTGAAAACTACCAAGGTAAAGATAAAGCAGGAATGGTTAAATGGATTATTTTATTCAAAGAGGAAAATATGTTTTCATTGGGATATCACTTCTGGATTTGGTGCTGGTGATGGGGAAAAAAATGCAGCTTTGACTTTGGTTTTGTTGATCAGAAAGATTTGTTATTATAGAAATGGCTAGTTATATATTAATGTGTAAAAGCAAAAAGTTGAGGATGCAGTCTCTTTATCTTGTACTGTGCTAAGAAGAATCAGAAGTCAGTGCCCTTTCTCTTTCTTTCTTTCTTTCTTTTTTTCTTTCTTTCTTTCTTTCTTTCTTTTTTTCTCTTTCTTTCTTTCTTTTTCTTTCTTTCTTTCTTTCTTTCTCTTTCTTTCTTTTTCTTTCCTTTCTTTCTTTCTTTTTCTTTCTTCCACCCTCTTGTATCCCTTTTCCTTGCTCCTTTTCCTTCTCTTATTTCCTATTTTATTTTCTGTTCTTTGTATTTTATATAATAAAACAAATAAAAATTTGAACGAAAAAGAAAATTGCCAAGGTTGAAAAATAACCTTGCTCCAGAGTCTGGAAAGACTCTTAAACAGTCCTGGAAACGGAAGCATTAGAAGACACGGCACAGCTGAACTTCCAAATGGTTGTCCTTCAGAAGATTGTGTAGGCAAGATGAAACTTGTTCTCTGCTACGCCTTCTCTGTTCTCAGCCTCCAAGGTCTGTGCCTGCATTGCTTTAATCCTCTGTAATAGCTTTCCCAGGAGAAGCACCCTGGAAGTGACCAAGTTATCTCCTAAGCTTCGGGGTATGACGTTGTAGCAGTTGTATACATCAACCTCACTTCCACGGCACTTGGCCTTACTTGCACATTTCTGAGTCCACAGCCAACCCGAAGGAATGCCATCAAATAACCCCACCAAACCAGAGCTGTAGG
This sequence comes from Pantherophis guttatus, assembly GCF_059756535.1. NCBI lineage: Eukaryota > Metazoa > Chordata > Lepidosauria > Squamata > Colubridae > Pantherophis > Pantherophis guttatus. Next base: position 11,027,808 of record NC_142070.1, on the reverse strand, counting down.
ACGGATGAGTAAGTGCTCCAGACGACCTTCTGAATCACCTGTCAGAGATGTCTGTCTACTACAAGGCCGAAAACTTGAATGGCACTGATAGGATTTGGAGAATGTGGAGAAATGTGTCGCAGGATGCTTCCTGTAGGCCCCATCTAAGACAAAAATAAAACCCTCCATTGCTCAATAGCTGGGAAGAGATAGGGAGACAGGAGACTGACCTCACTACTCACATTCTGATAAATGGAATTAGCGGGATGGGAAAATCCACAGGTTTAAAATAAATCCTTTGAATCAAGTGGATAACTTCAAGGACGCGTCCATTCCTAGCAATGTGAGTGGAGTGCTTGGGAATTCTTAAGCTAGCCTACAGCAGGAAGTCCTTGACGAGCCCAAAATTGCTGTGGCTAAGCGAGACGGCGAACCGGGTTTTGCCCCCATTTTACGACCTTTCTTGCCACTGTTGTTAAGTTTATCGCTGCAGTTGTTAAGTTGGTAACCCGGTTGTAAAGCTAATCGGGCCTTCCCCATTGACTTTGCTCGTCAGAAGGTCTTAGAAGGCTGTGGCTGTCATAAATCTGAACCGATTGCCAAGCATCCGAATTCCGATCACGTGTCTACGGGGACGTGTGAAAAATGGTAATTTTTCAGTGCCTTTGTAAGTTTGAGTGGTGGCTAAACATTGGTTGTAAGTTGAGGACTACCTATAATCTACAACCCTAGAATATATGAATGGCCAACCAAACCCTGTTTAGTTCGAGACTGATCAAGACTCGGATCTGCCTCCTTAGATCTTAGATCTGTAATATGGAACAAACTTTTGTTTGTTCTGCGAGTTCAATTCTCCCCAGGCTCAAGGTCAACTCAGCCTTCCATCCTTTCTAAGGTAGGTGAAATGAGGACCCAGTTTGTGGGGGCAATAAGCTGACTTTGTATAAATATACAAAAGGATGAAGGCGATTGCTTAACGCATTGTAAGCCGCCCTGAGTCTCCGGAGAAGGGCGGCATATAAATCAAATTAAAAAAAAAAAAAACTTTCCCTAACCCTTTGAGCGGTGAAAATCTAAATGTGATTTTGGACAACCCTGCTTGAGACTATTTCCACTCCAATCAAAATAGGAGTGAGTGACTTTTTTTAGACCAAAATAATATAATAATAGTAATTTATTAAACGGATAAAATGCCACTTGATTCCCAATAACCCCCCACACAGAGAGCTCTTGAATTATCAAAATGAGTGCCACCGAAACCGTACTCTCTTTTTGCGTGTGTCACGTGTGATGCAAATAGGAATAGGAATAGGAATAGGAATAGGAATAGAATAGAATAGAATAGAATAGAATAGAATAGAATAGAATAGAATAGAATAGAATAGAATAGAATAGAATTCTTTATTGGCCAAGTGTGATTGGACACACAAGGAATTTGTCTTTGGTGCATATGCTCTCAGTGTACATAAAAAGACAAGATGCATTCGTCAAGAATCGTAAGGTACAACACTTAATGAGAGTCATAGGATACAAATAAGCAATTAGGAAACAATATCAATATAAATCATAAGGATACAAGCAACAAGGTTACAGTCATACAATCATAAGTGGGAGGAGATGGGTGATGGGATGGGTGAGGTAATAGTAATAGTAATGCAGCCTTAGTGGATAGTTTGACAGTTTGAGGGAATTATTTGTTTAGCAGAGTGATAGCGTTCGGGGAAAAAACTGTTCTTGTGTCTAGTTCAAGGGTGGGTTCTCCTTACCTTTACTACCGGTTTGCACCGGGGTCGCTAGCTCATGTTCTTCTGCACATGTGCAGAAGCGTTCTGATGATGTCAGGGTCGGTGGGCGGAGCCTCCCGCCAGTTTTACTACCGGTTCTATAGAACCGGTCCGAACTGGGGGCAATCCACCACTGGTCTAATTGTCTTGGTGTGTAATGCTCTATAGCGTCATTTTGAGGGTAGGAGTTGAAACAGTTTATGTCCAGGATGCGAGGATGGACAGAAAACAGACAGCTTTCACACCAACGTTATGCCCGCCATCTGGTCTGTCACATCCCCTGCCATCCTACCTCAAGGACGATTCAAAATTTGAAAGACCAAATGGACTGATGCTTCATTTAAAGTAATCCATTAAAATATAATCCGAAAGAGTCATTTTGTTAGAGTTTATTACTCTTTATTAGAGTTTCTCCCAGGCAACCTATTCACTGGGCCATTGATTTCAAGGCCAAAAATGCACGAGAGAGAAAAAACAGGAATCTTGACTTTAGTCACTGTAAGAAGAAAACTGCGTGGAGGCAGATTCCAAATGAAGTTCTTCTTCGTGTGTTAAAATGAGTCACGGCAAATTTATTTACTTTTTGCATTTCTACTTTGCCCACCTTCCCCAGAGAGGGAGCCAAATATTTACTAGTTCCTGTATACACACGCACACACACAGAGACTTAAAGATTATTATTTCCAAACTCATCCTTTAGGTCTGAGCATCTCTACCAGAGCTCCTGTTGAGTTTCTTCACTTCAGCGCAGGGGTGAAATCCAGCAGGTTCTGAAAGGTTCTGGAGAACCGGTAGCGGAAATTTTGAGTAGTTCAGAGAACCGGCAAATACCACCTCTGGCTGGCCCCAGAGTGGAGAGGGAATGGGGATTTTGCAATATCCTTCCCCCAGGAGTGGGGAGGGAATGGGGATTTTGCACTATCCTTCCCCTGCCATGTCCACCAAGCCACACCCACAGAACTGGTAGTAAAAAAAATTGGATTTCAGCACCATCTTTACTGCACCCAGAACTTGATCCATTACTCTTGCTGAATCTGAAAGAAGGGCCAGGAAAGAGGCAATTACATGGCAATTACATGATCCAGGATACTGCAACCATTGTAGATGAATGAATTCAATTCAATTCAAACTTCCTTGAATTCATTCAATGAGTTAATAGTGTGTGGCGGCAGCTGAAAAAGCCAATGCAATCCTAAAGTTGCATTAACCGAGGGATTCAATCAAGAACAAGTGAAGTATTAATACCACTCTATAAAGCCTTAGTAAGACTATACCTAGAATTCAGCATCTAGTTTTGGTCACCACACCATAAAAAAAGACGTGGAGACTCTAGAAAGAGTACAGAGAAGAGCAACAAAGATGATGAGGGGACTGGAGGCTAAAACATATAAAGAACGGTTGCAGGAACTGGGCATGGCTAGTCTAGTGAAGAGAAGGACCAGGGGAGACATGATAGCAGTCTTCCAATACTTGAGGGGCTGTCAAAGAGAGGAGGGGGGTCAACCTATTTTCCAAAGTACCTGAAGGCCAGACAAGGAATAATAGGTGGAAACTGATGGTCAACCTAGAAATAGGAATTTTCTGACAGTGAGAGCAATCAACCAATGGAACAGAAGTTGCCTTCAGAAGTTGTGGGAGCTTCATTACTGGAGGCTTTCAAGAAGAGATTGGACTGCCATCTGTCAGAAATGGTGTAGGGTCTCCTGTTTGGACGAGGGGTTGGACTAGATGACCTACAATGTCTCTTCCAACTCTGTTAATCTGTTCAGCTTTAAATGAATAGTCATAAGTGGAGGGGCCCTTGTATGTATTAATTATGGGTTAGCAAGTATTGCAAATAGAATGTTAAACCAGAAACTGAACAATCTTTAAATGTTAAGATTTAAAGCAATGTGGAAACACAGCATTTTCAACAGAGGAATGCCCATAAAATATGATGGCTGTATTCTCCCAGCACACTAAGTCTGGTTTTTTTTAACCAGTTTACTAAATAAACTGTCATTGTCTGGCTTAGCAAAAAGTATAAATGATGTTTCCCATATTATAATGGTTAAATTAGTACAACATGTTCATCTAATGGCCCAATTGTCTGTGGTTCATTGAACGGACCCAATTTAGTAAATCATATTTGGACTGGAAATTGTTGTGACATAATCACAACCTGCAGTAGTAGCTACCTCTAGCTAATAGGTTTGCAAATGTAACACTGGGAAGCCATTATGGGTTATTGCTTCAGCTGGTGACGCAACCACAACTAACAATCTATTTATACATCGATCACCTACTATATGATTCAGCTCCAACAGTCCCACTGAGAATATAATTTTTTTCTCCTACTCAGTTACAATTCTTAAGAAAGGTTTCTCTTTGCCCGTTGGTATTCTGAGTAAATCCACATCACCATGCCAGGGCTGAAGGCATTTCCCACTAGAAGGAATGATTCAATGACCTTTTTGCTTAAATAGCTGGTAATGATTCCCATTAAAAAAGAGAACTGCTCAACTTCTGGGCACAACATCAGGATGATCAACGCACAGGAGAAATTTCAAGTACCAGCATATGTCTTGTTCTTTATAATTAGGCGTCTCTCCCACATGGTATCAACACGTTGACTCAAGAAGGAACACGGGAGGGAAACCCAACTTCACGCCAAGTGTCAATACCACTCTATCACGCCTTGGTTAAGACCACACTTGGAATAATACGGCATTCAGTTTTGGTCTCTGTGATGTACAAAAGATGTTGAGATTCTAGAAAGAGTGCAAAGAAGACCAGCAATGAATCATTATTAGAGTCTGGACTGGAGGCTAAAACATATATAGAACTGGATAGGTCAAGTTTAATGAAAAGAAAGACTAGGTGTGACATTATAAATGTTCCAATATCTCAGGGGCTGCCACAGAGAAGAGGGGGGTCAAGCTATTCTCCAAAGCACCTGAAGGCAGGACAAGAAGCAATGGGTGGAAACTAATCAAGGAGAGAAGCAACCTAGAACTAAGAAATTTCCTGGCAGTTAGAACAATTAATCAGTGGAACAACTGGCCTCCAGAAGTTGTGGATGCTCCAACACTGGAATTTTTTTAAGAACCACCATTTGCAATTGGGGTTTTCTGCCTAGGCAGGGGGTTGGACTAGAAGGCCTCCCAAGGTCCCTTCCAACTCTCTTAAGCCAACATTTGGCGACACAAAGTGCAAGGAGAGGACTATAAGAGGCGCGGACTGCCCCCCCCATCTTCTTAAGAAAAAGACACTAACACTTTTACTCTGGACTCCGACTTAATTCCCACCCCCTATTCTATGACCTTCCTTCTTTAAAGGCAGGAATGGAAACCAATCAAGGAGAGAAGCAACTTAGAACTAAGGAGGAATTTCCTGACAGTGAGAACAAATTAATCAGTGGAACTGCTTGCCTCCAGAAGTTGCGAATGCTCCAACACTGGAGGTTTTTAAGAAGAGATTGGACAACCCTTTGTCTGAAGTGGTGTGTAGGGTTTCCTTGCCTAAGCAGGAGGTTGGACTAGAAGACCTCCAAGGTCCCTTCCAACTCTGTTATTCTACTCCAGGGGTCTCCAATCTTGGCCGCTTCAAGACTTGTGGACTTCAACTCCCAGAATTCCTCATCCAGCAAAGCTGGCTCGGGAATTCTGGGAGTTGAAGTCCTCAACCTTGGCCGCTTCAAGACTTGTGGACCAGGAAAGCTGGCTGGGGAATTCTGGGAGTTGAAGTCCCCAACCTTGGCCGCTTCAAGACTTGTGGACTTCAACTCCCAGAATTCCTCATCCAGCAAAGCTGGCTGGGGAATTCTGGGAGTTGAAGTCCCCAACCTTGGCCGCTTCAAGACTTGTGGACTTCAACTCCCAGAATTCCTCATCCAGCAAAGCTGGCTGGGGAATTCTGGGAGTTGAAGTCCCCAACCTTGGCCGCTTCAAGACTTGTGGACCAGGAAAGCTGGCTGGGGAATTCTGGGAGTTGAAGTCCACAAGTCTTCAAGCGGCCAAAGTTGGAGACCCCTGTTCTATTCTATTCTAAAGGGACAAGACAAGATCCGGACAAGCAACTCGCAATCACGGCCCCACCCCCGCTTTAAACTTCTCCTACTCCGGCCCCGCCCTCCCTTAAAAAGTGGTCAATTCCAGGGCCGGGATTGGTGGAGAATCCTGGAGAGGCGGAGTCAAGGGGAGGGGGCGTGGACGCTTACTTAATGCTGGCCAGAGGCGGTCGGGGAGGCTCATTCGAGAGGAGGTCGGGCAGAGGGACGGTGCTGCTGCTGCTGCTGCTGGAAGAGCCGGACGATTCGGGTGAGCGCAAACAAGCATCCAAGTCATCCCTCGCAGCTCCGGAGGGCTGCTCGTTGCTCCTCTGCGCTCTCCCGGAGCCCAGGTGCGCGGCGTCGGCTTGGACTTGAGCGAAAGACCCCAGAGAGGGGGAAAAAAATCGGATTTTTTCCCTTCCCGAGCTGCGCTTATAGGACTTTGGCGTCGCCTTCCTATTTGATGCGCCCAAGCGGGGTCGGCAAGAAGGCTTTTCTCTCCGCCGATCCGGATTCTCTTCCTTCCCCGGGGGACTCCAGGTGGTCTTTTTCCCGTGGCTCCCGGCAACGGATCTCTTGCTCACCTGTCCCGGACTGGGAAGATTTTGACGAGCAAAAAAGCCAATCGCCCCCTCACCTGCGGCTGCTGTCGAAGGGGTGCGCGGAGGTACTACGGGCTCGGAACCTGCCGGGTGGCTGCTACTACTGTTGCAGATCGCCAGCGCCCGCGGTAAAGCCCCAAAGATCATCGCGGGACCTTTGAGGCGCTGCTGTTGGAAGGTATTATAATAATAATAACAATAAGTAATAATAACAATTAATAATAATAATAACAATTAATAATAATAATAAGTAATATTAACAATTAATAATAATAATAACTAATAATAATGATAATAATGATAAATGATTAATAATAATAATAACTAATAACAATAAGTAATAACAAGTAATATTAACAATTAATAATAATAGTAACATGATGATAATGATAAATGATTAATAATAATAATAATAAATAATAATAATAATAAATAATAATAATAATAAATAATAATAATAATAATAATAATAGATAAATAATAATAAATTGGAGCCCTTGGAGCAATACCCAAAGGGCTACCCCGCTATTTAGAAATTCTAAATTTGCCAGACTTGAACATTTTGACTCTACAAAAAGACACCTTACTCGGAACAGTTTGCATCCTCCGACGATACCTTAACAGTTCCTAGGTCCTTGGTTAGGACTCGAGCTGCTGAGCTATTAACCAGCCTCAAAGGCTGTGAATCTCACTAAAGATTAACCAATAATAATAAATGATAATAATAAAAATAGGTACTTGGTTGATACCTAGGCAGCAACCCGTATCAACCATTAGCACCAGTCAATGGTATTTGTGATGTATTTTTGAATGTTCAGTTGACTTGAGTTTCATGTTTAATGAATAAAGTAAACAATAGTAATAATAGTAGTAACAGAGTTGGAAGGGATCTTGGAGGTCATCTAGTCCAACCCCCTGGAGGGAGGAGACATATTAGGGATTCGCCGACCTTTCTGATTGACAAGCTCAGCGTCTGAGCCACCTAGCCAAGCCTCCCCTCCAGCCACCTCCTTTCGGAGTCTGGGGGATGCTTCTCTCGAGCGGCTTTCCCGAGTGGGAAGGTGGCGGGGGGGCGAGAGATGGGGGACAGGAGGTGTGATGTGTACAGGGCTCGGTTATTCTAAATTAACACTCAAAAAATTACAAGTATTTTCAATACCGTCTCTCTTTCTTGGAGCACTGATGATGTTGCCTAGTTGGGTCATGAAACGTCTGCATTTAAAACAACCAAGATCAGAGAGCGCCACGGTAATTGGGGTTCACCCCCCCCCACTCATGCCAGGTTGTTTAAAGCAGGCTTAGGAAGGCAGCTCCTCTTCATCGACTTGCGGGGCTGCGGTTTAACACTACTTGGGAATGTGGTTGCGTGGTAAGCGACCGGAGAAATTCCCCCGGGCTGCTAATTACCAAAAGAGATTTTTTTTCAAGGCGAACCTTGCGGATCCTTTCTCTGCCCTGCTCCAATTCGGGATTCCCCCGGTATTAAATGCGATGCGAAAAGGAGAACCCGGCTGCCTCTTCTCTAGAATTAACATCCTGAAAGCAAGCAAAGAATTCCCAGCCAGATTCCAGGAGGAAGGGGCTGCTTTGAGCCCCAGGAATCCAGATCGGATTTTTTGGGGGGGGGGGGAGCTTGTGTCTCTGGGTCTTAGATGAGGTTTAAAAGGGGTGTAGGAATCTGACTACTTGTTTTCCCCGCTGGTCGGTTTCTCACAACTGTTTGTCTGGCTGGGTCAAAGGTGGCTGTGCTAGCCTTGGTTATAAATTGCGGTGGGCTCTTTAGTGCATTGTGTAACCCTACCTATTTGCTTGGGCTAGTGTGTTTTATAACCCAAAAGATGGGTTAATTCAATAGTTGGAATCCATGTTTAGGTGAATTTATGCTGGGCTCCCTGCCTGATTTGACTTGGGTCAGGTGCAATAAAATTATCCCCCCCCCAAAACCGCTCCCTGCCTGTTTTAGCTGCTTATTTTGTTAGCGTTTGAAAGCAGAAGCTAAAACAAACCTGACCTGTGTCACTAAGTCACTTGTACACTTTGAAACGTCTTAAGTCAGCTGACCCACAGCGCTTGTTTTTCAGACATATTGGCCATCATTCCTAGATAAGTGCATTAACGGTGTTGGCTGCGGTAATCTCAGTTCAGGGAAAGGGTATCAAAAGCAAATAGGCTTGGGCAGAAAGGAACAATGTGAGGAAGTGGCGAAGAAGGACACTCAGATTCAAGTTTCTATTGAAACTAGGAATGGATAGAACTACTGGTTGTATGAACACAATTGACTGATTCTAGTTGCTGAATTGAACTATTTTATGAGCTTGCACCATACGCTTTGGGTCTTCCTACCATAATCCAAGAGGCTAAAACCCGATTTCATTGAACCCCAATAAAACTTAAAACTTGGAGAGGCACACAGCTGCTGAGTTTTTATCTTGATCAGGTATGTTTTGGGTAAAAGGCTAGTAAGTAACTTCCGACTGGTTGCTTTTCTCCCTGGCCCAAATGATAAATTCTGATGTAACAGCCTTATCCAGCTAGGTGTTGTCCAGGTATCTTGAAATTCAGTTCCCAGAATTTCAAGCCATTTTGAAGAGATGCCAAGTTGCCCAGGTTAACGATAGATCATTGGGGGGGGGAATCTTGTGTGTGTGTGTGGGGGTTGCTCAGAGTCAATATAAACTTGAAGGTGCTTAATAATAATAAATTTTGATCTGGTCTTACATAGGAACAGCTTGGTTATTCCAATCTTGGTGTTTGACGTCTAGTAATATAACCATGGAGATTAGAATTGTCAAACCACGATCTTCCAGAAATGTGATCAGCTAACATTTAAACGTAATGTCCTTTATGCATTGCCTTTTAGATAATAACATAATTATTTTGGGAACTTCAGGCTGTGGAAAGCCAGATTTCCACACTGCTAAGTTGCTCCCAACCCCCCCCCATTGATCCTGTAACAATTTTAGGATAATCAATATTAATAGGTTCTCATTAGATTGCTTCCTTTTTAATTTGAGCTGGCGACTCTCTGCTTGTGCTGCAGCCCAGGAGAAGAGCTGAGAGAAATGGCGGGAAATCAAAACAAGATCCCAATTATCAAGAACAGAAACAGACAGCAATGTTAATGTTGTCTTGGCTGGCTGGTGTATTTCCTTCCACTCCTGGGGTGTCTTTAGCCTTCTTTTCTCGGAGAATGGATTAATAGACTTGTTTTGGCTTTCTTTGCCAACTTTGATGCCTGTGTCCCACAATATGCCTGTGTCTGTGTATTGCACAGTTCTCTAAATTTAGAACTGGGGGGGGGGATGCACAACTTAGGAAGCTAAGGCAGAGAGAATCTTGGAAATTCACAGGGAGGGAGGTTGGACCGATGCCTTGTTTTGATCATAGCACGATGAGAGACAAGTAACAACTCAGCTACACGGTGACGCATCCTTGCTCTTCCATTGAAAATGAGTGCATATTTATATCCAGCTCCCGGGTTGTAGTTCCTGGAAATAAGCAGATTGCTAGGAAAAAGAAGAGGGAGTTAAATTTCAGAGGGAAAACACAGCTCTTTGGGACTACTCAGAAGTAAGCCTTGTTGCATTCAATGGGGCTTGCTCGTTGTTGACTGCAAGGAAGATTACTCTTGGGTCTGCTTTGTCTTAGATCAGGGGTGTCAAACACAAGGCCTGCGGGCCGGATCTAGCCCGCAGGGTGCTTAGATCTGGCCCACGGGGCTGCCCTGGAAACAGTGAAGGACCGGCCCGTGGTGCCTCTGCCAGTGAAGGACCCCCCCCCTCCGAGCTCCGTTTTTGCCCACGATGGCCTCCTGCAGCCCTCTGCCAGAGAAAACGGAGCTGGGGGGCAGCATGAGCCCCCCCGAGCTCTGTTTTCCCTGGCAGAGGGCTGCAAGAGGCCGTCGCGACATGAGTGATGTCGAGCTGGCCATGCCCGCCTGACCTCGCCCACCTCCCCCCCCCAAGGTCAAACACAATCCTTCTGCGCCCCTCAATGAAATCGAGTCCTGACATCCCTGTCTTAGATCATTGTTGATTAAGCCATAATTGATTGGGTACTCTCAAGACCATATTGGTTGGAAACATGCAGAAGACGCTTTCATCCTGCAATGGATAGACAATGGCTTAGAATGATGATGATGATGATGATTGAGTTCTTACAATATGGAAACCACGAACAATGGTTTCGGACTGCTAATGGACAGTTTTGGCTTTGCACAATATATTCTAACTCTTACAAACCCTCTACATCTCATTGCAATGTCTTAGCTCAGATGCTGTGGTTCACAAGTCATGTTTATACACCTCAAAAGATTATTGAGGTCAGCAAGCCCAACCTATTGTGATTCAGTTAATAAATTACGGTTTATGGTTATGATTTAACTGAACGTGTGGATCTAGTCATAGAAAACTACCGGGTGCACCAAGAGGAGATATTCAGTCATGAGACTTCCTACTGCAAGTCAGTAGGGCAAGTAAAATACGGACTGGAAAATTAGATGATGCCTTTCCTTTTGCCTACTAGAAAATCCTCCAGCCAAAACGAATAATCTGAAGTATGAAAATCCTGCAGAGCGAGATTCCCATCGCCTCTGCAGGATATCAAGTTGGTAAAGATTGTGTTACGGCTCGCTTGAGGATCGGCGATTGACAATACGTGCAAGTATTAACACATGGCTGGCAATATGGGATATATGTAGATTGGCAACATGTATAAAAATAGGAGGAGAAAGGTGTGTGCTCAGTATGTTTGCTGCCTTGAACTATTTGTAAAGATAAAGGTGAGATAAGAAAGAAAAGAGGAGGGGAAGGGAACAGGAGAGAAGAGAAGAGAAGAAGAGAAGGAAAAGAAGAGAAGAAGAGAAGAGAGAAGAAAAAAGGAAGGGAAGAGGAGGAGGAGAGAAGAGAAGGAGAAGGAGAGAAGAGAAGAAGGGGGGAGGGGAGGGGAGGGGAGGGGAGGAAGCCTTGTGCTTCAGGCTGGGATGGCATTAGTGGGGTTTGTTGCTGGTACAAAATAAGACTCAATGAGGCCGGTCCCCCAGCGGTTTCAAGCTTGGCAGCCCAGCGTAGTGCGTGTGTATGTGAGTGGCAGCTGCAAATGCGTACGTAAAGCTGCATGTGCTAGACTAAACACTCGTGTGAGTGGAGTTTCTCTCTCTCTCTCACACACACACACACACATGTTTGCCCATCTCTGCTACGGTCCGGTTTCAAATAAACAAGCTGCTGCCCAGTAATACTACTGTACACATTTGTTTTTAATCTATTTATCTGGAGCAGTGTTTCTCAACCTTGGGAACTTTAAGATGTGTGGACTTCAGCTCCCAGAATTCTCCAGCCAACATGGCTAAGAACAACGCACACACTAAAGCTACAGACTGAAAGACCTAGGCCACTGATGGCTAACCTTTTTGCCGTCATGTGCCAAAAGCCGGGGGGAGCGCAGGGGGTCACGTGCGCACGTGCCCGCACCTATAATTCAATGCGCCCCACCCCCCATGCATGCGCGCATGACTCCCCCCCCGGCTCACCCTGCTTTTGGCACGGTGGGCCCAGTAGGCCCGTTTTTTCGCCCTCCCCAGGCTCCAGAGGCTTTTTTGGAGCATGGGGAGGGCAAAAATGGCCTTCCCCACCCCCCAGAGGCCCTCCGGAGGCCGAAAACAGTCTGTTTCCCGCCTTCTGGTGGGCTCAGAAGGCCCGAAAATCAGCTGGACGGTGCACGCATGCATACCGGAGCTGAGTTAGGGCAATGCACGGGTGCCCACCGATATGGCTCCGCGTGCCACAGGTTCGCCATCCTGGACCTAGGCCAAGTGCGTCAAACTCGATTTCATTGAGGGCCGCATCAGGGTTGTGTTTGACGTCGGAGTGGGATGGGTGTGGTCAGGGTGGGCATGGCCACCTCGACGTCACTCGTATCGGGGGCACCTGCAGTGGCCCGAGTACTCTGCCAGCAAAATGGGCTCCCAAGGTCCATTTTCGTCTGCAATGGCTTCCTGCAATCCTTTGCCAGCGAAAACTGAGCTCGGGAGGGACGCCTGTGGCCCTTGCAAGGTCCGTTTTCGGCTGTGACGGCTTCCTGCAACCTCTGCCAGTGAAAATGGAGCTCGGGAGGTCCGCCTGTGGCCCTCACAAGGTCCCTTTTCAGGTCCGACGGCTTCCTGCAACCCTCTTCCAGCGAGCTCAGTTTTTGCAGCAGAGGCACCCATGGGCTGGTCCTTCGCTGTATCCAGGTCAGTCCCGTGGGCCCTATCTAAGTGCCCCACAGGCTGGATCTGGCCCCCGGCCTTGAGTTTGACCTGACCTAGGCACTTATTTTTATCTATTAGATTTTTATCCCACCTTTATTGCTTTATAGGTAACGCAAGGCAAATGATGTTGACGGCAAAACCCTCTTATTCTTCAGAAATCAGCGGGCGAATAAATGTGGGATGATCAAAATGGCATCTGAATGCTAACTCATTTCATGTGGACCACAGAATCCGCAGAAAGCAGGACTCCAGCTTGTACTGCAGTGCATTGTGATGCAGGCCCTAAAAATGTCAGGCTTTTGATTCATGTCTCCTGGTAAGATACCTAGAACACCTGCATTGCGAGAATTCCCGTTCCTTCTTCCTCTACCAGCATTTTCCTGCCGTCGCCGCTGCCATCCGGATTTATTGTAGTGCAGTATCTGTCACTCTTTAAGACGTGTGGACTTCAACTCCCAGAATTCCTCAGGCAGCATGTGGAGAAGGTTGAAATACCCTGTAGTAACTATACGTCTGTGATGAGGAAACTCTTGCAGGCCATTTTTTGTTTAAAAAAACAAACATGCTATGTTAGGAAGGAGGGTTCTCATATCAGATATAGGCTGCTAAGAAGACAGTTACTTCTTTTGCATGCTCTTTTACGCTGTCGATTTCAAACCGTTCCCCTAGAACCGTGATGGCGAACCTATGGCATGCGTGCCACAGCTGGCACACAGAACCCTCTCTGTGGGCATGCGAGCTGTCACCCAGCTCAGTTCCACCGTGCATGCGCATGTGTCTCCGCCAGCCAGCTGATTTTCGGGTCTCTGCCGCGCATGTGCAGGGGGCGGGGCTAGAGGTGGGTTTCAGCAGGTTCTGACCAGTTCCAGAGAATGGGTAGCGGAAATTTTGAGTACTTTGGAGAACCGGTAGTAAAAATTCTGACTGGCCCCACCCCCATCTATTCTCTGCCTCCCAAGTCCTAGCTGATCAGGAGGAAATGGGGATTTTGCAGTAACCTGGATTGGGGAGGGAATGGAGATTTTACAGTATCCTTCCCCTGGAGTGGGGTGGGAATCAGTGGTGGGTTTCAAAATTTTTTACTACCGGTTCTGTGGGCGTGGCTTGGTGGGCATGGCAGGGGAAGGATACTGTAAAACCTCCATTCCCTCCCGATCAGCTGGGACTTGGGAGGCAGAGAATAGATGGGGGCGGGGCCAGTCAGAATGTTTACTACTGGTTCTCCAAACTACTCAAAATTTCCGCTACCGGTTCTCCAGAACTGGTCAGAACCTGCTGAAGCTCACCTCTGGTGGGAATGGAGATTTTACAGTATCCTTCCCCTGCCATGCCCACCAAGCCACGCCTACCGAACCATATCCACAGAACCAGTAGTAAAAAAATTTGAAACCCACCACTGAGCGGGGCGCAGGCAGGAGATGCGCACACGCACGGAGGGTTGCACACGCATGTGGGGGTTGGGGGTCACATACGTGGGGGTGGAGGGGAACATAGGGGGCACAGCACCCCCCCATGGCCCTTTTTGGTCACAGGAGGCTGCAGGGAGGCCTACTAGGTCCAAAATGGGGTGGGGAGTCACATGTGCAGGGCGCGGGTGGCGTGGGGGGGTCGTACGTGCATGCATAGGGCGTGCGGGTGTGTGTGTTGCACATGCATTGCATTATAGGCGCCATTCGGCACGCAATAACATAAAGGTTAGCCATCTCTGCCCTAGAATATCGTATTCTGCTTTTGGGTAATTGCACCTTGATTTAGAGAAGTGGATCGAGGCTTTTCCCTTGAAGCATACTTTAAGAAAATAAACCCGAAGATATATTTTCTAAGAAAAACTCATTTATTTGTTATAAAGAAAATAAAACATCTCACTAGCTAATTAACTACATCTTGGCAAAGCTTTCCCGGCCAGACCTCTCCTGGCCGGAGAACAAAGAAGGTTAGAAAAAAGTGAAAGAATGTAGACATGCGCAGTGAGCTTAGAGATAAGAATTTGGCAATCTACGGTAAGTCTGAAAGTTCAAAAATAAGAGCTCATCTGGTAAATACAAAAACGCAGTGACACTGACACTGTCAAACTACTGCAGAATAGATAAAAAAACAGTTTGTTTTTTCCAGCAGTACTTACACAACCATCTTTGTCAGGCTCTCAAAAAGAGATGACACTCCTATCCCAGGGCACGGTAAATTGTGCAAAAATCCATGTTTTCAGCGGGTGAAAAAAACAACAACGGAAAAATTAGAAATGGCAAATGGTTTCAAAAGAGAGCAAAACTCCACAGTCCAGCTGATAATAGTTTGATGGATTTAGGTCAGGTTGTGTATCTCGGGCACAGATTGAGTGGCAACGTGGTATGTTCGGTTGTGACATGGTTGGGGCAGAGCGTGTGTGGGGGAGAGAGAGAGAGAGAGCTTGGAAGAGGCAATTTTTCATTGAGAGTTGACAGGCCTGATTTCTTTCATTTTCTCCTGCCTTGCAGTCTTGCGCCTTTTGGTCGTTAGATAAGACAAAAGCATCTTGGGTCTCGTTCTATTTTATAATAGAATGGTACCCTGGCTGATTTGGATTGGA
Organism: Pantherophis guttatus; assembly: GCF_059756535.1. NCBI lineage: Eukaryota > Metazoa > Chordata > Lepidosauria > Squamata > Colubridae > Pantherophis > Pantherophis guttatus. Next base: position 11,012,597 of record NC_142070.1, on the reverse strand, counting down.
TTTGCGCTGGAGAAGGAAGCTGCCAGTTTATAGAGAGATTTATAGTAGGAAGGAAAGATCTGTTCCTGGCAGATAATGAAATAATGAAAATGTCTGCATTGCCGCTCTGTGTTATTGTTAGATTGCAGTCAGGGGGAGAATTTTGAACTTGTGAGTTTTAAAATACCGAAATGGGCAGAGAGCTAGGGGTATAAAAATAGACAAAAAAAAAAATCATTTTTGCGAGAGTGACTCAAGTCTGTGCGTGGCGCGAGGAATTTTGTTTTCCAAGACCGACCCCTTGAAACGTGTGGGTGTGCATCTTGGGAACGGGGCTGAATAAGGAGGTTAAAAGTTAAGGTTCTTACTCATCTTGAAAAAAAATCTTTCATTTCTCCGCCGACAGTATAGGCATCTTTTTCTTAAACAGAGAGCACAATCACTTGTTTTCTTTCTGTGTTTCTTTGGTGCCCATGCAACAACACCTTCCTTTAAATCTGTTGATTTTATAAGCGTGACTTGCTTGCAAGGCTGAAGCTTTGAGCCGAGAGTTTGCTGTCTAGAGTTCCACCTTCTGTGCAACATGAGAATTGCTGGCAGATAGTTGAAATAATCCAGCAGTTGAAGAGACTCGATGTAGTTAATTCTTTTTCCTTCATTCCACCCCTTCCTTTTGTGCCAAGTTCCACTGGAAGGGATTAGCATTGGTGTAATCAGAAGGGGACGCGGTGGCTCAGTGGTTAAGAATCTGAGCTTGTCGATTGAAAGGTCGGCAATTCAGCGGTTCAAATCCCTAGTGCCGCGTAACGGGGTGAGCTCCCGTTACTTCTCCCCGCTTCTGTCAACATAGCAGTTCGAAAGCAGGTAAAAAATGCAAGTAGAAAAATAGGGACCACCTTTGGTGGGAAGGTAACAGCGTTCCGTGCGCCTTTGGCATTGAGTCATGCCGGCCACATGACCACAGAGATGTCTTCGGACAGCGCTGGCTCTTCGGCTTTGAAACGGAGATGAGCACCACCCCCTAGAGTCAGGAACGACTAGCACATATGTGCGAGGGGAACCTTTCCCTTTAATCAGAGGAGATTTCACTGAACATGGAACCCTAGAATAGGAGAAGGAAGGAGTGCAGGTCACTCCTTGACTTTTGACCATAATTGAGCCCAAAATTTCTATTGGTAAGAGAGACCGTTGTTAAGTGAATGTGGCCTCATTTTATAACCTTTCCTGCCACGGTGGTTTAAGTGAATCACTGCAGTTTGAAAGTTAGCCACAAGGTTGTTAAGTGGATCTCGCTTCCCCGTTGACATTGCTTGTCAGAAGCTCACAAAAGGGGAATCACATCACCCCCGGAACACTACAACCGTCATAAATATGAGTCAGTTGACAAGCATCTGAATTTTGATCACATGATCCAGGGGATGTTACAACAGTTGTAAGTGGGAAAAACGGTCATAAGTCACTTTTTTTTCAGTGTGGTTGTAACTTGGATCGATCACTAATCGAACTGTTGTAAGTCAAGGACTACATGGAGGAGGAGGAGGAGGAGGAGGAAGGAGTGTATTAAGTATGTTCGTGGCCTTGAGTTATTTATCAAAATAATAAAGGTGGGATATAAATTAGATAATTAACTTGGTACATTTTGTTTCAATCCTAAACTCCATGAATCTTCACGCTATCTTAGTGCAGCTGGAAATTGATTTTACATTGCTTTTCACACTAGCCTACAGAAATATCTTGAGGATACAGATTCACCAAACCCAATAGAATCATGGCTCTGGGTACCCAGAGCAAGTATATTTGAGAGTTTTTGATTGTTTACAACAGAGGTCTCCAAACTTGGCAACTTTTAAGACTTGTGGACTTCAACTCCCAGAATTCCCCACTAGCTGAGGAATTCTGGGAGTTGAAGTCTACAAATCCTTAAAAGTTGCCAAATTTGGAGACTCCTGATTTACATGATGCAATGTTTGCATTTTCATCCTTGTTTTCCTATTTTATTTAAAAAACAAACAGAAGTTTTACCTTCGCAAGGAGCAAACATAGCCAAAAATTGAAACTGCCACTTTCTTTTTTTGCAAGCGAATACTGCTTCCTGCTCCAGTGTCTCTTCCTTTAGGACTTTTGGTGCTTTTCTCTGACACGGGGTGCTCCCCACTTACATAACAACCACTTGCCTACTAGTTTTGCCCGGTCCTGCCAGAAGACGAGAGGGATCACTAGCATTGTGCAAGTCACCTAGGATTTGTTTCAATTCGGCTATTCAGAGGTGATAGGATTAGAGTCGAATTGATCCAGTTTAATGGAAAATTCAACAATAAGCTCTAAAAGGAATATGTCAAAATGCTTTCAAGGGTTTCATTTTGGGGGGGGGGGCAGAACGGGGTGAAAACGATAGGGATGGCAAACCCCTTAGAGGCTGCCAGTAATCCTGCAAAATTTCAACTGGATTGCTTCAAAGGTTTCACTCCATCTTAAAAATATTTCGTCGAGACTGTTTTTTTTAAAAGACAGAATTAACGGGGATGAGGAGAGCTCAGCAGCCTATACGTTGTCCAGCAAGAAATCTGTAGCAGGGGTCCCCAAACCCCAGTCCGTGGACTGGCACCGAGCCACGGCATGCCAGAAACCGGTCCACGCAAACAAGCAAAGCCCCATCCGTGGGATGCAGACAGCCCGTGAAACCATGTCCCCTCCAGTCGACAGAAAAACTTCTCATGGAACCGGTCCCTGGTGCCCAAAAGTTTGGGGACCCGGGGCTGCTGATCTATAAAATATTGTGTTTCTCCAAAAATAAGACCAGGTCTTATATTAAGTTTTGCTCCTAATTTGCTCCAAATTAGGGCTTATTTTCTGGTTAGGTCTTATTTTGTGGGAAATACGGACTAAATGCATCCATCTAGCTGACAACCTTAACGGGGGCTTAATTTTGGGGGGTAGGGCTTATATTATGACCATCCTGAAAAATCATGCTAGGATTTATTTTCCGATTGGGTCTTATTTGTGGGGAAACAGGGTAGTTCTCCGACTTAAAAAATCAACATTTAATTTTTTTTTTAAAGAAGTAGGTGCTTACAAATATACCACTCCCATTCTTAATGAGTGTTAAGGATATTGTTGTTGTGTTACCAACCAGCAGAGTGTAGAGCACAGAGAAACGTTGCTGAGAGCAATTAATAAGAGATGTGTAAACTGATTTATCAAAAGTTTACTTTATAGTGAAAAAACAATCTCATAGTCTTTAAACAAATCCAAGTCTTTGCCAGTTAAATCAGTCCAGTGATACAAAAAATCTTCTTACCACACAAACAGTAGTTGGTTAGAATAACAAACTCACTCTGGTAACAAACCACGATGGTAGCAGATCCATCCAACGATGATAGCACAATGGTAGCAACTCCACACACTATGGTAGCATATCATCAACTGAATACGTTACAGTACCTTTCTTAAATACGTTCACAACTAGTGATTATCTAATTACAGCATGACTCAGCATTACAATGAATCCGCAGGAAAACTTTAAAGTCACACAATACATATTCATATTAAAGTCACAGAACACATATATTGCCTGGACAACTTGTTAGGCTCAAACCATATCCTAACAATGAGAACCTTTAAAATCTGGCCACGTTCGATCATTTAATTAGTGATGTGAGCAGTGACATTCTTCCCAATTAATTTATTTTTATTTATTTTTTATAATTTAATAGCCAAGCTAATATAATGCCAAGCTAAGAATGAACTGGGTTTTTTTTTTTTTTTGCTTTGTTTTGAGTTGAATTAGCATGAATTGCTCATCTTCTGATTGTAGGGTAGGATTTCATGTGAAACAGGCCTCTCTGAGGCAGACTTTTGAAAAGCAAACCTGAGTTTAAGTAGCTTTGATTAGCAGTAGTTGCAAATTAGTGCAGAGATGGAATTCTATAAAAACAGAACGTGTGGCTTATCGTCTTGTGTTCATTCCTTACAGAGCATTTAATGTGTGCCAGTGGGTTCACCCAAAAAAAAAAAAAGGACAATAAAACATTATCTCATCATCATCATCTTCATTTAACGATCCCATAATCCCTTGCGGGGTGGAGTCTGGGCAACTGAATGGAGCAAGCAAAGTGTTTTAATGGCCGGATGCCCTTCCTGTCTCCAGTGCAGAGTTTTGTTCAGCAGATACATTTTTCAGTGTGCCCGGAGAGAGAAATATCTGCCTCTACCTAGGATCGAACTCACAGCCTCCTGATTGTGAGGCGAGAGCTCCACTTCTAGGCCACCACACCACACCACTCTTATCATTCAGCTGATGTGCTCTGTAAACTGTACTCAGTTCTTTGGAAGCGTTCTCTTTCATTTGGGGGGGGGATTTACTTCTGTTTAGATGCACAAGCTGGATTCATACATGGCAGAATAGAGCTTGATTTGTTTTGTTTAGCATCTTGTATAAATACGGAAAACTTTAATCAACAGGCTAGTTTAACTGGGGGTCCTTGGTGCTCTCTGAACTTGGTGGTTTTCTTGCAGACGTTTCATTACCAAACTAGGCAACATTATCAGTTCAATCCTGAGCTGCAAATATTATCTATTATGGAGCAGGGGTGATATTCATTTACCTTCACTACCAATTCACAAATGTGAGCACGCGCGCCTCCTCCATGCATGCACAGAGCCTTCTGCGCACATGCCGAGGGTCAAAAACGGGACGTGATGAGGTCCAGGCGGGTGGGCGGGGCCTCCTGCCACCGGCAACTACCGGATCACACGATCCGGATAGAGCCAGCTGAATTTCACCACTGCTATGGAGACTAGTTAAAACAAGCTGCTGTTTAGGGTAACTTGAATTCTCAACCACATAGAAATCTTTCCACTTTGGAACCAAATAAAGTCAACATCTGGGATCTGAATAGAGATAATAGGCAGAAAATGCAGATGTGAAGCTCGTGCCTTCTCTTCAAGATGGGCTATTGTTTGAAACGGCTTCCTTGCCAGCTGCTCGGTCGTAAATAATGACTTGGTAAGACACCGGCCTCAGATGCTACGCACCAAATGGAGTTAGGGCATGCTTTGCTCGGCTTTGGCCATTCTCAGATCTACTGTGTATGCCTTTCCAATTAATTCAGTCCATAAATCACCTGAGCTTTCCTTGGTAACAAAATAAATAGCTGGCTCAATTTTTCCAGGGTTTTTGGAGGATGATAGCACTGTATGTAAGTCCTTTTAGCACAGGAGTAGTACAGGAGCCAATGCCTGGAATGCCCTACCTGACTCTGGTTTCTTCCCCAAACCCCCAAAACTTTAACCTTAAACTGTCTACTGTTGACCTCACCCCATTCCTAAGAGCTCTGTAAGGGGCGTGCATAAGTGCACCAGCGTGCCTACCGTCCCTGTCCTAATATTCCCTTTTACTCTTACTTTTTTCATGCATTCAAATTATGTTTATACTATCACCTGTTATCTTATATATGCTTGACAAATAAACTTATGATGATTATGAATTATAGCAACTGAACGACCTGTGGACTTCAACTCCCAGAATTCCCGAACCAGGATGGCTAGCTGAGGAATTCTGGGCGTTTTTGAAGTCCACACATCGTAAAGTCATCAAGGTTGAGAAGCATTGGTCTATTTCAAATGAAACATAGCGCAATCCTCTTAGTAACCAACCATGGTGAATAAACGAGATACCCCATAATCACTGAAGAAACCCTAAGACATTCTACAGGTAGTCCTCGACTTTCAACAGTTCGTTTAGTGACCACTCGGAGTTACAACGGCACTGACAAAAGTGGCTTATGACCATTTATCACACTTACGACCGTTGCAACATCCCCATGGTCACATGAATAAAATTCAGATGCTTGGCCATAGAATAGAATTAGAATTAGAATTAGAATTAGAATTAGAATTAATAGAATAGAATAGAATAGAATAGAATAGAATTAGAATAGAATAGAATAGAATAGAATAGAATAGAATAGAATAGAATAGAACAGAACAGAACAGAACAGAACAGAACAGAACAGAACAGAACAGAACAGAACAGAACAGAACAGAACAGAATAGAAAAAATGGAATGGAATGGAATGGAATGGAATGGAATGGAATAGAATAGAATAGAATAGAATAGAATAGAATAGAATAGAATAGAATAGAATAGAATAGAATAGAATAGAATAGAATAGAATAGAATAGAATAGAAAATATGGAATGGAATGGAATGGAATGGAATAGAAAAAATGGAATGGAATGGAATGGAATAGAATAGAATAGAATAGAATAGAATAGAATAGAAAATATGGAATGGAATGGAATGGAATAGAATAGAATAGAATAGAATAGAATAGAATAGAATAGAATAGAATAGAATAGAATAGAATAGAAAATATGGAATAGAATTAGATTAGAATAGAATAGAATAGAATAGAATAGAATAGAATAGAATAGAATAGAAAAAATGGAATGGAATGGAATAGAATAGAATAGAATAGAATAGAATAGAATAGAATAGAATAGAATAGAATAGAATAGAATAGAATAGAATAGAATAGAATAGAAAATATGGAATGGAATGGAATAGAAAAAATGGAATGGAATAGAATAGAATAGAATAGAAAATATGGAATGGAATGGAATGGAATAGAATAGAATAGAATAGAATAGAATAGAATAGAATAGAATAGAATAGAATAGAATAGAATAGAATAGAATCAGAGTAGAGTAGAGTAGAGTAGAGTAGAGTAGAGTAGAGTAGAGTAGGTGTAGAATGGAATGGAATGGAATGGAATGGATGGAATGAAATGAAATTAGGATAGGATAGGATAGGATAGGATAGAATAGAATAGAATAGAATAGAATAGAATAGAATAGAATAGAATAGAATAGAATAGAATAGAATAGAATAGAATAGAATTCTTTATTGGCCAAGTGTGATTGGACACACGAGGAATTTGTCTTTGGTGCATACGCTCTCAGTATACATAAAAGAAAAGATACGTTCATCAAGAATCATAAGGTACAACGTTTAATGAAATTGACTCATATTGATGATGGTTTGCTGTGTCCCAGGGTCATGGGATCCCCTTCGGCGACCTTCCGACAAGCGAATTCAACGGGGAAGCCAGCTTCACCTAACAGCCGTGTTAACTAATTCAACAACTGCAAAGATTCGCTTAACAAATGCATTAAGAAAAGTTGCAAAACGGGGCAAAACTCACTTAACAAATCTCTCACTTAACGGCATAAATTTTGGGCTCAATTGGGGTCATAAGTCAAGGACTACCTGTATTAACAACTGGTTTGGAATGGAATGCTTAAGTCACAGCATAGAATGTTTGGCTCGAATGATACATGAATTCACCTATGGGTTGGTTCATACATCCAATCATACAGGCCACCATCTTTTAATGCCATCACTTAACCATTGTTTGGAAGATGTGGTTTCTGGTAGGCAAGGCCAAGTCCAGTGGTGAAATCCATATTTTTTTACTACCAATTCTGTGGGCGTGGCTTGGTGGACATGGTGTGGTTTGGTGGGTGTGGATTGGTGGCTGTGGCAGGTGAAGGATACTTCAAAATCTCCATTCCCTCCCCACTCCAGGGGAAGGATACTGCAAAATCCCCATTCCCTCCTGGGGGAAGGATATTGCAAAATCTCCATTCCTACCCCACTCCAGGGGAAGGATACTGCAAAATCCCCATTCCCTCCTGGGGGAAGGATATTGCAAAATCTCCATTCCCACCCCACTCTCAGGCCAGCCAGAGGTGACATTTGCCGGTTCTCCGAACTACTCAAAATGTCCGCTACCGGTTCTCCAGAACCTGTCAGAACCTGCTGGATTTCACCCCTGGCCAAGTCATCTTACGGGGTAGGGGAAGGTTTGCATCCGTTGCCATGGGGATAGATGGGTGCGAAGCTCTTGGGGACCACACTTAACCATTTCAAGGAAGGCTTTTAGCATCTTTAGATCTCTACCTGTTTGACTTGCGGAGGGTTTTTCTTTGATTTTGTACATGGCATTATTTTCACCCTTGGCTGGGCTTATCCGGGACTGTTTTTATTGTGGTTTGTTTCCCCTTTTAATCTCCAGTATACCCAATAGAGAACTCACATTCTTGGACAGTTGAAAAGTGTCATAAAGAACAGGGGGCTATCTGTGTAAGAGTTAGAATGAGAAAGTATGGCAAAATCTTTCGTGAAAGGGACTGCATCCCATGCCTATGAATTGATCGATTTCCAAATTGCGGGGTCCTTGGTGCGCTCTGCGCTTGGTGGTTTTCTTCCAGAGGTTTCATTACACAACTAAGTAACATCATCAGAGACAATAAAAAGCTAAGAAGGAAACCAAAAGCCCAGAACACAACCTCTCCAGTAGCCTAGGCCCAGATAAGCAGGGATTAATACCAGACAAACAATCAAGCAAAAAACAAAACAACAACAACCTGTTAAGGATATTCTTGGCTCATAACCGATGTTGTGGGTTATTAAGCAGAGTACCCTTTGAGTAAACGCATGAAAAGTGACTGGGAGTAGTTGTGAACAATCACAGTTAACATACAAACACACTGAGTTGTTGTAGTCTTTTACTTTTAGAAAAAATAAAGCAAAGTCCAAAACAATCCAAATCATACACAGATAAGACGAAAGTTAAAAGATCAATCCAGGGATATTTCAAGTACAAAGTCTTCTTACCAGTTGTAGTCATACACATTAAAACAGTTCTTCTTGAGTTTCAAAACAGGAACAAGTTCAATATAAAACATTCAATAAATAGTAGAAAGCAACATGTAGCTATGATCAAACAGTGATCATGCAGAGAGATCAGGTACAGAGTTACAGCATATAAGCAAGTAAAATGGTGTAGTATCCACACAAGCCATGATTCAGACTTCCCTTCAGTACATTGGCTACAGAGCTTAGCCAATCAGGATACAGGATGATGCAATACAGTCTTAAAGCAATATAATACCTTTCTGACTGCAAACATACATTGTTGGTTTATATATTGCCTGACCAACTAGTTAGACAAATAACCATGTCCTAACACAACCAATACCCTAATCAAAGAGAAAACCCACACTCCCACCAACACAGGCAGGCCAAGCTACTGTTTGGGGAAGAAACTCCACACTCCCTTACACCTGACGATGTTACCTGGTTGGGTAATGAAATGCCCGCAGGCAAAGAACCAAGCTCAGCGCCGCAAGGACCGCACAATTCACCCCCTGACCTGCAAATATTCTCCTTTATTAATGTCTACGTTACCTCTTCCTCCTCCTATCTCTCCCTCTCCCTCTCTCTTTTTTTAAAAATTTCTTTTAAGTGTCTTTTCCTTCCAAAGCATTTTCAGACTGGTTCCTTCCAGCTTCTTTCTTTGAAGGGTCCTAGTTTTGTTGCATGACCCCCCCCTCCCTAAGGCTCTCCTTCTTCTGTTACAGGCACGTGGAAGCCTTTCCTTCAGGGCCCCCTCCTGACCTATTTTGCGCTGGGAAGAATCCAATCCCCCCAGTTGAACAGCTGCTCCCAGGGATGAATGTGACTTTTTCAAAGATCTTTTGCCTGCTGCCCTCCCTTATTTTGATGCAAATCTCCTTTGGCATTTTGAAAAGAGGGATTAGCAGAAGGGAGAGGAAGAGGGGGGGGGGTCCACAACAGGGTGGGAAGGCTCCCCTCCGCGCGTGTCCTCTATTCCCTATGCAGCAAGTTTTGCTTTCTCTTATTGTTTGCTGGCTGTAATCCTTGGGGGTGGGAGATGGGGGCCTTTGAAAGCTTGCTTTGTTCTGAACCTGCTGCCAGAAGCAAGACAGCTTTTTTTTTTTGAATTCTTTGTGCACGGCTGTGTTTTCCCTTTTTTTGGGGGGGGGTTGAAAATGTCCCTAGGAATCTGGCTAATAACTTAATAGCTTCTCTACTCCTACTGCAAATGCTTTGTGTGCCACTGAGTGGACAGATGGAGGCAAAAAAAAAAAAAAGTGTGTGGGGGGGGAAAGCAGATTTCTCTGTAGGCTGCCCCATTAGCTCTGGCTTTTCAAAAAAAAAAATCAGGTGTTTTCCCAGCCTGTCTTTCCTTGGTTTCATTTATGCTCGGAGAGGCTTCCTTTCACCTTTCACCTTTTTACGGCTGGTCGCCGTAAGGAGAAGGAATATGGCATAATGGCTAGGAGGGAAGGGGAGGGACGGGACGGGACACATATTCAGGCTCTTCATGGGCGCCTGGGCGTGCAGTTTGCCAAGGCTGCGTTCCCAGCAGCTGGTCTGCGCAAATGAGGCTTGCCATTTGGAGATTGTTTCTGGTTAATTGGGAGAGCGGCAACTGTGCCGGGGATAAGGGGGTACATGTGCTTCCCCGTATGTGCTTAGAGCAGGGGTCAGCAACCTGCGGCTCCGGAGCCACATGCGGCTCTTTGGGCCCTCTGCTGTGGCTCCCTGTCAGGTGATCCCACCACTGGCTGGCCCCACCCCTCGCACTCCCCTCCCAGTCACCTGAGAAGGTAAGAGTGACGGTGGGGGATGGAGAAGCGGCCAGGGCAGAGACGGGGAGATACAGAGAGAGGGTGAGAGAGAGAGAGACATAGAGAGATACAGAGGGAGGGAGGGAGGAAGGGAGGGAGAGAGGGGAGAGAGAGATGTCAAAAGGATTTTGTGGTTCCCGGTGTTTTTTAACTAGAGGTTCTCTGCCCTAATGACCAGCTGGGTAGGCGTGGCTGGGGGGGGGTCATGTGACTGGTGGAAATGAGTGACATCGAGGGCCCCCCCCAGGTTTTGTGGCTCCCGGTGTTTTCTTTTCTGTGGGGAACGGATCCAAATGGCTCTTTGAGTATTTAAAGTTGCAGACCCCTGGCTTAGAGAAAGGTTACAACCCAGGTTTGTGTGTGTAGCTAGCAAACTTGGTGGCGCAGTGGACTAAAGTGCTGTTAAGTAGCACTTAGCTGCCAGCTGCCTGCAATTACTGCAAGTTCAAATCTCACCAGGCTCAAGGTTGACTCAGCCTTCCATCCTTCCGAGGTAGGTAAAATGAGGACCCGGATTGTGCGGGCAATAAGCTGACTTTGTGTAAAAAGAACACCGCTTAGGTTGGGCCAAAAGCCTTACTAAGCAGGTATATACAAAAATATGAAGGCTGTTGCTTAACGCATTGTAAGCCGCCCTGAGTCTCCGGAGAAGGGCGGCATATAAATCGAACCAATAATAATAATAATAATAATAATAATAATAATAATAATAATAATAATAATAATAATAATAATAATAATAATAATAATAAAAAAAAAAAAAAAAACTTTGGGAAGGATCAGGGACAGGTGGTCCTCGACTTGTATACCCATTATGTTCTGACCCAGCTCCCTAAACACGGCAAACCCTCTGTATTTTAAATCAAGGATTCCTTTTATTAGGAGCGCCAGCAGCCCTGGCAAAAAGTTTCTCTCTCAACGCAGGCTAACAAGTTTGTCCGGCAGGGAGAAGAATAGTTTGCCACACCTATTCATCTCCGCCCGCTGCCTTTTATCCCCAGACCTAGGGTGGGGCTTCGCTAGCAGCGGTGGCTCTTCTGTCCCAAGGTTCGGCCCACAGATTTCCACTGCTCTCCTCTCCTTTGCCTTCTGCGAATCCACACATCAGGCACTGGACCCAGCTGTTCCTCCTCCTTCTCATCAGCCACCTCCAGACCTGGGGGCTGTTGACTCTCCATCTGAAGGCTGACGGACAGCCCAGGCTCCACCTCTGTCTCTCTCTCTCTCCCTCTCTGCTAGCTCCATTCCCTCTTCCCCCTCAGAGCTCCCAGATTGCCCTGATGCTGGCCCTGATTCCCACGCCTCCTCCTCCTCTGATCTGGCTGCTGGAGGGGCTGGCGGCTGACAGGCTACAACACATTCACTTAGTGATTGCTCGAATTACAACGGCCCTGAGAAATGGGATTTTCAACCAGTTCTCGCCCTTACGAGCATCGCTGCGTCGCCAGAGTTGCGTGGTCAAAATTCAGATGCTTGGCAACTGGCATGTATTTTACAAGGGTGGCAGCATCCCACAGTCATGTGACTCCCGTTTGCAACCTTCCCAGCCGGCTTCTGGCAAGGAAAAATCAATTGGGTAGTAGTCAGATTCATTTAATAACTGCAGCGATTTGCTTAGCAACCGTGGCAAAATGACACGACTCACTTAACAACCGTTTTGACTAGCAGTTTAAATGATTGCTTGTGGTCCTAAATCAAGAACTACCTATAATTGGGGAGCATAGTTAGGATGGTCTAATTTTTGGAGCCCAGAGGTCTCCCTTATGGCAAAGGACTCAGCTGGGGCTCTGTAATGCTGTGACATGGAGCTGTTGTCCGAATGCTGTGAACTCCAGGTGAAAAGTCTTGGGTTCATACCTTCCTGTTGGGATGAAGGAGGCCCAGATCCTAGTTTCAAACTTCGGACTTCAATCTGGATTTTGTTTCCCTGGTCCTTAGAATCAAAATCGCGTGAAGTAGCCTTGGTAGTACAGTGGTTTAATGCACCCTGTTATTAACACAGCTGCCTGCAATTTCTGCAGGTTCGAATCTTACCAGGCTCAAAGTTGACTCAGCTTTCCATCCTTTCTAAGGTAGGTTAAATGAGGACTCAGTTTGTGGGGGCAATAAGCTGACTTTGTATAAATATACAAAAGTATGAAGGCTATTGCTTAACGCACTGTAAGCCGCCCTGAGTCTCCGGAGAAGGGCGGCATATAAATCAAATTAAAAAAAAAAAGTATCAGTACCGTTTTATAAATCTTTAGTAAGACCACACTTGGAATACTACTTCCAGTTTTGGTCACCACATTACAAAAAAGATGTTAAGTCTTTGGGGAAAAATGTGCAGAGAAGAGCAACTAAGATGATTAAAGGGCTGGAGACTAAAATGCATATAGAACAGTTGCAGGAACTGGATATTGTTAGTCTAGGAAAGAAGGAGTAGGGATGACATGATAGCAGTATTCCAGTTTTGAGGGACTTGCCACAAAGAAGAAGGAGGGGTCAACCTATTTTCCAAAGCACTTGAGGGCAGGACAAGAAACAATGGATGGAAACTAATCAAGGAGAGAAGCAACCTAGAACTAAGGAGAAATTTCCTGACAGTTAGAACAATTAATTAGAAGTTGTGGGTGCTTCATCACTGGAGGTTTTTAAGAGACTGGACAGCTATTTGTCTAAAATTGTATAGGATCTCCTGCCTGAGAAGGGGGCTGGACTAGAAACCTCCCAGGTCCCTTCCAGGTTTATTCTGATTGAATTGAATTCTTTATATCGGGGGTGTCCAACCTTGGCAACTTTAAGACTCATGGATTTCAACTCCCAGAATTCATGGCCGGCTGGAGAATTCTCGAGAGTTGAAGTCCATAAATCTTAAAGTTGCCAAGGTTGGACACTCTTGCTTTACATAGAGACCTGTCTGATTTATTGATTTGATCTTAAATGCCTATATATGGCATTTTAACCAATCAGCCTAGAGGTAAGTGAGCAGTCTCTGATGTTTGAAATGTTTGAAGAAGCTCCTGATGGATTGCTGATTCATTCTTTCTGCTGCATGGCTGTGACACGGCCATGTAAGATGAGTAGGAGGTCATGAGTTGTGCCGAGTCTTTGAGAGTGTGCAAGCTTGCATGTAGATTTGCGGAGAAAATCAGTGTTTTGCGGATAGGCTAGGGAAAATGGGAGTTGAAATGTAACACACCTGGGGGGGGCACCAGACTGGGGAAATTTGGATTAAAAAGGACTTGCAACCAGTTTTTTTGGGGGGGGAGGTTGCCCTCTTTTCCCCTAAAATTATTTGTGCCCCTGATTTTGCCAGTTGTGGACACGGGTATCAAACTCGCGGCGTCACATTGCCGTCATGTGACATATTGTGACATTTTTCCCCTTTGCGGAGCTGGGGTGGGCATGGCCTGTGTGTAATGCATCCGGCCCGCGGGCCACCAGTTTGACACCCGTACTGTAGGAAAAGGAGCGGCAGAGCTGGGGGAGGAGTCAAAAGAGGAATCGGCCTAGAATCTCTACGTAGCCTCAAACAGACTAAATCCAACCCCTCCATTGGCCCTTATCTAGCACCAAAATAGTGTTAATCCTTAGTTAAGTAGATATATTCCTATGCATAGATAGGCCTGAGCAATAAAGCAGCTTTGGTGCTGGTCTGGTCTGGTCACGTTGTATCTTAACTTACGATTGTAATGACTTACGACCAAAATTGCGATTCCAAATGTGGTCGTAAATTGAAGACCATCTGTATCAGTAGTGGTATTCAGCCGGTTCTATCCGGTTCGGGGGAACTGGTAGCGGCGGCTGCAGGAGGCTCCACTCACCCGCCCGGACGTCATCACATCCCGTTTTTGACGCTCTGTGCATGTGTGAAAGGCTCTGCGCATGTTCACATTTACGAACCGGTAGCGAAGTTAAGTGAATACCACCCCTGACCTGTATGGTTGCAAAAGCACTCTGCACAGTAGTCGTGAGTATGTTGTCCCTAGGACAGGGGTCAGCAACCTGTGGCTCCGGAGCTGCATGTGGCTCTTTGGGCCCTCTGCTAGGGCTTCCTGTCAGGTGATCCCGCCATTGGCTGGCTCCGCCCCTCGCCCTCCCCTCCCAGTCACTCCTCGCCTGGCCTGAGAAGGTAAGGGCGCCGGTGGGGGATGGAGAAGCGGCCAGGGCAGAGATAGAGAGAGAGGGGAGAGAGAGATACAGAGAGTAAGGGAGAGAGGGGGGAGAGAGGGAGGGAGGGGAGAGAGAGAGATGTCAAAAGGATTTTGTGGTTCCCGGTGTTTCTTAACAACTGGTTCTCTGCCCTAATGACCGGCTGGGTAGGCGTGGCTGTGGGGGTCATGTGACCGGTGGAAGTGAGTGACATCGAGTTGGCCACGCCCACCCAGGTTTTGTAGCTCCCGGTGTTTTCTTTTCTGTGGGAAACGGGTCCAAATGGCTCTTTGAGTGTTTAAGGTTGCAGACCCCTGCCCTAGGAGTTGACCTTGACTCGAGAGACCCTACATTTATTAACCAAGTTCTAACCAGGCCATGTCGTTGGCTGCTTTGAACTGTGGTATTTTGCTAGGAACAATAATATCATTTTTATTACGGTCAGCGATGGGAGGAAATTTCAAGAATGTATGGAAAGAGAAACAATGTTTGTTCTGAGATGCTAACAGGAGCTCCATTATGCTGCTCTTGAACAAAAATGTGCCAAGCGCTCAAATTTTATTTACTGTTTACAACAGAGGATTAGCACTGCTGAGGTTCCTTGCTAATATTGCACATCTTCAGAATATTTCCTTCGCTACGTGCAGTTTGTAGCTTTAGTTACGTGAGCTGGTGCTTCTAGAAAAACTTGGTTTTCCAAAACATGGGGATATGTTCTCGCAATGGGATACCTGCAACATAACACTATATAAATACAATTTGCACATCTCATATAGCTGTGATTTGACTCAATTTGCAATTGACTTTAATGTACTGCAACTGTTTTGGTTTTGAAATACTCTCTTTTGAGAGCAAAACAGCTGTTCGGAAGGCAAAACCATTTGTTTCCGCCGCTTGGAAGGTGTTTTGAAGAGGGCATTTCAAACTTGGGTTGTTTTGCACAAATCCTTTTGAATTGCGAGTTGAACTTTGCAAAGCCACGTACGTAGTTGAAAGAAACTGCTTGAGGGTTTTTTTTTCCAGAATGTAACATAATCCCTCAAAAAGCTTACCTCTGACCTAAAAATTTAGGTACAATTCAGACCATCATCACTTATGCAATATGATTTAAGCAAGGAGCAATGGCTCTGTTCAAGATTCCTTTGAGAGCTGATAAAAATAGTTAATCCAGCGTAACGTTAGTTTATCCAAATTTACCATTCCTGGAGAAACCTGATGATATAAAAAATTAGTTAATTTACAGATCAAGATCTCAAAGAACTATTGGCTTGATGGTTTGTCGGATCTTTAAAAGCCAAATGATTTTTATTGTGTTTGACAAGTTGATGGCATGTAATCAAGCTGAAGAAGAAGAATAGAATAGAATTCTTTATTGGCCAAGTGTGATTGGACACACAAGGAATTTGTCTTGGTGCATACCATTGGTCCAATACCATTGGTCCACCGTGCCCTTAAAATTTTCTTTTTTCATCAAGCCGGGCTGGCTTAACATATTTTTAAATTTTTAATTTTTAATTGATTTGTCATTTTAAACTGGGGCCAAATTAATATATATTCTTTTAATTGTTCTTAATGTTTGTATTGTATGTTTTTATCTGGCTGTACACCGCCCTGAGTCCCTTAGGAAAAGGTGCAGTATATAAATTTGAAATAAAATAAAAATAAAAAAAATACGCTCTCAGTGTACATAAAAGAAAAGATACATTCGTCAAGAATCATAAGGAATAACACTTAATGATAGATATAGGAAAACAGTCACTATAAATCTTAAGGATACCAGCAACAAGGTTACAATCATACAGTCATAAGTGGGAGGAGATGGGTGATAGGAACGATGAGAAGACTAATAGTAATGCAGACTTAGTTACTAGTTTGACAGTGTTGAGGGAATGATTTGTTTAGCAGAGTGATGGCGTTTGGGAAAAAACTGTCCTTGTGTCTAGTTGTTCTGGTGTGTAGTGCTCTATAGCGTCGTTTTGAGGGTAGGAGTTGAAACAGTTTATGTCCAGGATGCTAGGGTTAGGGTTAGATTTAACAACGACAACCGCAATCCTACAGATCTAGACCATAATTCACAATACAGTCCTCGACCTATGACCGCTAATGAGCCCAACATTTCTCTTGCAAACCACGACAGTTGTTAAGTGAGTTTTGCCCCATTTTACGACCTTTTGGTCACAGTTCAGCAAATCACTTCAGTTGTTAAGTGAATCATGCAATCGTTCAACGAGTCTGCTTCCTCCCATTGACATTGCTTGTCAGAAGTCTGCTGGGGAAGGTCACCAATGGTGATCCTATTAGAATTTTAGAGCTTAAAATATGTTATTTGGCCAAGTGTGATTTAGAGACACAAGGAATTTGTCTCCAGGACAGGGCAATTGCCATAAATACATGCCCCCCCAAATTTTGATCACGTGACCATGGGAATGCTTCAACACTCATAAATATAAAAATTGATCATAAGTCACTTTTTTCGGTGGTATTGGATCACTAAACGAATGATTATAAGCAGTGGTGGGCTGCTGCCGGTTCAGACCGGTTTGCGCGAACCGGTAGTTCCAACTATCAGCTGGCCCCACCCACTTGCTTCTGCTCTATCCTGTCGTATATTTCTGTCTTTCTGGCTCAGCTGATCGCACGGCATAGCTGATTTCCGCACCTCCACTGTTCTACTTATCGGGCTGCCTTAGAAGGTAAGCAGCTGAACTTCAAATTGCTGTATTTTGAACTCTGCACACAAGCGCATTAGGCGCGCGCACGCGCGTGCTCACAGAACCATTGTTAAACCGGTTGCAGCCCACCACTGATAGTAAGTCAAGGACTACCTCTATAGTTCTTTGACCTTATTCATTTAAGACCCACATGTTGGCCAAGTCTCCTGGCTTCTCAGCCATAAAAGTGTTGGGCTGCTAAACTGTGACAACAGCCTTAAACCATCCAACTGACTCTAATGTTTTCTTGTGGCTGTTTTTCCTCAGGAAAGTATGCCCCAGACGCCTCCTTTCGCAGCCATGTTTGACAGCAGTGGCTACAGCCGATACCTGTTCCAGTCCAAAGAGGACAGCTGTGAAGGACTGTATTACCATGACAACAACTTGCTGTCAGGATCTTTGGAAGCTCTCATCCAGCACTTGGTGCCCACTCTCGATTACTACCCAGATGTAAGTCTTCTCCGTTTGCAAATTAAATCCGCTCACCCTGCTGTGTCAAAAGTGGAAGGGCATGGCAAGGGGCCATAAGGCATTTGCATTAGAGAGAACAATTAAGAGAGAAGGCCTTGCCAGCTCCAGTTTCAGAGGGTATTTCTTTTCCTTTTCCTTTTCCTCTTTTATTTCCACGGTGTATTTTATTAGTTTTATCAAAATATAAAATACGGAAGTACAAAGAAAAATGAAGATAAGGGAAAAATAAGGGAGGAAAAGGGGAAGAGAGAAAAGCGTAGAGTAAGGTATCCCAAAAGTTATTCAAACTGGACTTCCTTGGTTTTTCCTTGAAGACGTTTCGCTTCTCATCCAAGAAGCTTCTTCAGTTCTGACAGAAGTTCTGTCAGAACTGAAGAGAAGCTTCTTGGATGAGAAGCGAAATGTCTTCAAGGAAAAACCGAGAGAGGCCAGTTGCCTTTTGAAAAAGCACCTTTGGGACAACCAGGACCCGAATGACTGAGAAACTCTGTAGACTTGTGGGTGGGCTTCGACCAGGGATGGGCTTCAAAAATTTTAGCAAGGGGTTCTCTGCTCAGTTGCTGGGTGGATGTGGCCATAGTGGGCGTGGCTTAGTTGGTCTCTTGCACCACAGTGGGGGAGGGGTGTTTTTGCCCTCCCCGGGCTCCGGAGGCTTTCCTTGAGCCTCCAGAAGGGCGAAAACAGCCTCCCCAGGCTCCGGAGGCCCTCTGGAGGCCTTCCGGAACTTCTGGTAGGCCCGTTTTTCACCCTCCCTGAGCCTCTGTGCGTGCCCTGCACTTACCTGCATCCAAAACGGGCCGCATGGGGACTCCTGGGAGGGGAGGAGTGGGTGGGACGGGGCCAGCCAAGAGTGGGATTTGGGGGTTCTCTGAACTGCACAGAATCTTAGCTAGAGGTTCTCCCGAACCCCTGCTTCCGACTCCTTTGGTAGGCAGTAGAATAAGGTACTAACATAAAACCTCAACTTTTTACTTTTGGATGATAATATGTACTAGCCACTTCTGTAACAACAAACCTATTTAAATCAGCAAAACCCAAAATCAAAAGTTTTATTTTTTTTCCTGACATAGCTGCTTTGAGCATCTCTAAAAATGACCCAGGGTATCATGATGTGGTAACTTCATCTCCCCTACCCCACTTTCCTTACACCTTGAGAGTTTTCCAGCCAGGCGGCAACCTAACTCTGGCTCTCAAGAAACGATCACAAAGATCGTTGTTGTTGTGCCTGGATTGCATCTCTCTTTGGTCTCCACGTCACTTGGTCGAGAGCTATTTTTGTCAGGGCTGCTATGTGCACTACGGACATTGATGTTTGGCATTGAAAATCTCAAAGCAGATGCAGAGATGGTCTCTTTGATCTTTCTCTTGGGCAGCTCAGAAGCAGCTGAGCGTCTTTGCAAAGAAGTATTTTCCTCTTTTTGTCCCTCAAGGAGTAAACTATCTTAGGGGCTGGGAAGATGAAAAGGACAAGCAGGTTGCACTTCTCTATCCTAAGATAATTTTTCCTGATCCGGATTGGAATGCAGAATCAATGCCTCTTGTTCTCTTGTCTCTTAGAGCAGGGGTTCCCAACCCCAGGTCTGTGGATTGGCACCAATCCACGGCATGCCAGAAACTGGGCCACGCAAACAAGCGAAGCCCCATCTGTGGGATGCAGGCGGCACGCAAAACGATGCCCCCCTCTGGTTCACGGAAAATCCTTTCTCCATGTAACCGGTCCCTGGTGCCCAAAAGATTGGGAGCCACTGTCTTAGACAGGGGTGTCAAACTTCATTTCATTGAGGGCCGCATCAGGGTTGTGTTTGACCTCCGGCGTCCGGCGTGGGTGTGGCCAGCTCAATGTCACTCATGTCGGGAGGCACCTGTGGTGGCCCAAGTGCTCTGCCAGTGAAAGCAGACTCCCGAGCTCTGTTTTCGACTGTGACGGCTTCCTGCAACACTCAGCCAGGAAAAACGAAGCTCGGGAGGGCTGCGCAAGCTCTATTTTCGGCTGGTACAGCCTCTTGCAACCCTCTGCCAGTGAAAATGGAGCTCCGTTTTTGCCTGCAGAAGCATCACAGGCTGGTCCGTCGCTATTTCCAGGACGGCTCAGCGGGCCAGATCTAAGTACCCTGCAGGCCGGATCCAGCCCCCGGGCCTTGAGTTTGACACCCCTAGTTTAGTGAAGAGAGGGGCATGATTTCCACCTGAGATGGAGAAAATGGTTGATCCTCCCATCACCTCTCTTATTGAAGTTGCTCTCAAGCTGAGCTCAGTCCTCAGGGATATACAGGTACACATTCTTTTTATTTATTTATTTATTTTAAATTTGATTTATATGCCGCCCTTCTCTGGAGACTCAGGGTGGCTTACAATGCGTTAAGCAATAGCCTTCATACTTTTGTATAGTTATACAAAGTCAGCTTATTGCCCCCACAAACTGGGTCCTCAATTTACCTACCTTAGAAAGGATGGAAGGCTGAGTCAACCTTGAGCCTGGGGAGATTCGAATTAGCAGTAATTGCAGGCAGCTGGATGATAATAACAGGCTATTAGTCAGCTGCGCCACCAGGCTCATGCCATTTTCTTGGCAAAATACACAAATGGTTACTTTTTTTTTTTTTTTTACTAAAACGCAGCCGTGATCATGAGGTCTCCCATCTACGTAATAAGCAGAGTTGGCCCACTGAGGTTTTATATTCAGCCAAAGTCCACTATGTAAATCACAGAACTGGACAGATAAATAGAAATGCAGCTTTAGAATTAGTATCGCATTTTTCCAATGCAAAGTCTACCTCACCAGGCTAGTTTTAAGTTTCAGAAGAATTGAGACATCTTCTCATTTTGGGTGATGGCTTCAAAGTACTATAAAATTGTCTATTTTATTTATTTATTTATTTATTTATTTATTTATTTATTGGTTCAATTTATATGCCACCCTTCTCCGGAGACTCAGGGAGGTTTACAATGCGTTAAGCAATAGCCTTCATACTTTTGTATATACCTGTTTAGTAGGGCTTTCGGCCCCCCCCCAAGCAGTGTTCTTTTTATACAAAGTCATCTTATTGCCCCCACAATCCGGGTCCTCATTTTACCTACCTCAGAAGGATGGAAGGCTGAATCAACCTTGAGCCTGGTGAGATTTGAACTTGCAGTAATTGCAGGCAGCTGGCAACTAAGTGCTACTTAACAGCACTTTAGTCCGCTGCGCCACCAAGGATCTTCTATTTTGCTAATTTCAAACCAGATCTGATCAGTGCCAACTTGGTATTATTCCATTTGAGTTCTTAGTTCATATCAAAACCATCTCTTGTTATGAGAATCGCTTCGTGTTTTGAGAAACAACTGTTGTTGTGTCTTCTCAGAAATCTTCATTCCATATGCTTCAAAAACTGAAATCTTCCAGCGCAAATTCTTCCGCCTGTTTGGTCTGCTTTGCTTTGGAATTCATGCATTCCATCCGTCACGTCTTTCTTACACACGCAGAAATTATTGCAAAGTAATTCTGGTGACAATACAGCTGCTTTCTTGTCCTAAAATTGGGTGGTGCTAGGAAATTCATTGCAAACCATTTCTAAAATAGTTTTTTTTTTAAAAAAAAAAAAATCCATAGCTTGAATTCTTCAAAAGATGCAGTTTCCCAGGTTTTCATGAGTCTAAATCATGGATTACCGTATTTTTCAGAGTATAAGACGCACCTTTTTCCCTCAAAAGAGAGAAAATAAGACGCACCCTCAAAAAAGTGGGTAAAAATCTGGGTGCGTTTTATACTCCAATGTAGCCCCGCCCAGCTTCTCAAATGGAGGTTTCAGAGGCTGAAAAAAACATCAGAAATGAAGCTTCAGAAAAAAAGCCCCCAAACAGAGCTTCAGAGGCTTTTTTTCTGAAGCTGTTTCGGAGGCTTTCAGAGGCTTTCAGAGGCAGGAAAAAAAGCAGAAAAAAGCAACCTGCCAATCAGCTTTTTTCTTATTTTCCTCCCCAAAAACTAAGGTGCGTCTTATACTCCGAAAAATACGGTTATCCTAATAACATCAATTATATATTAGGTGACTATATGCAGCTTATGCCTCTTTTTCAGTTTAACACAAGCCCCTTCCTCTTCCCACAAATCATGTGGCATACCAGAAGGGCTTGAAAGAGGTAGATAAATTTTTTTTCTTTGTGCTAGACTCTAATAAACATAAGATCAGAGGTGGTATTCAGCCGGTTCGTACCGGTTCACCCGAACTGGTAACAAATCGCGGGTGGCCCCCCCTCCACCCCAACTCCAGCTCTATGCCATCCTATTTAGGCACGTTTTTGAGGCCGGGCACATGGGTGGAAGGTAGGCGCGTGTGCGAACCGGGGGGGGCGGACACAAAGCGAGCGCGCACGCAAGGGGAGGGTGAACCGGTAGTAACATAACTTGAAGCCCACCGCTGCATAAGATGCAGTGTGTCTTCTCTTAGCTTTCAATAGGAAATATGTACCATGGGGTGCAGATCAGTGGTGGGTTGCCCCCGGTTCGGACCGGTTCTATAGAAGCGGTAGTAAAACCGGCGGGAGGCTCTGATGTCATTAGAAGTGATCTACGCATACACAGAAGCAAGGCGCATGTGCAAGCGAGCACACACGCGCGATCCTGTTGCGAACCAGTAGTAAAGGTAAGTAGAACCCACCCCTGGTGCAGATAGTCATTGACATATGACTATAATGGAGCCCAGAATCAGATATGATTCAAAACCGTACAAGTATGTGAAATTTAACAATCTCTTGTGATTTGGCCCATTTTTTGAATTATTTCTCTGGAGGTTGCAGGTGCCATACTTCAGTGAAGTAAGGTTCCCAACAGATGCAGATACTTATTGCTGACTCATGCTTTGTGTACTAGCTTGTACTAGACAGCTGCGGTACTTACTCACAGCCTGGTATCAATCACAAATAGATACCCATCTCTTAATTTGTCTTTGATCTGAACAGCAGGTCCTCAGGAACATACGATAATCTGTTTTCTGCCTTAGGTTTCCTTAAGGTAACGATGTGCTTGATTCCACTGAGGTTTAATTACTCAAATAAGTTGCACAATATTGTTTAGTTTTAATTTGTTAATGGGTTTTAATTCGCACTGTTTTAATTCGGGCCAAAGTATATAATTCTTTTAATTAATTTTAAATTTTGTATTGTTATGTATTTTAGTTTTTGGCTGTGCACCGCCCTGAGTCCACTAGGAGAAGGGCGGTATATAAATTGAATGAATGAATGAATGAATGAATGAATGAATGAATGAATGAATGAATGAATGAATAAATAAATAAATAAATAAATAAATAAATAAATAAATAAATATTTTCAAAACACACCTTTTTTATTATTATTTTATTAGTTTTAAAAGTAAAACAATGGACATTGCTCAGCGTTTCTGGTTTCTAACATTTACATCAAAATCAAGTTAATAAGTAATCTATTCCTTGCTCTATATACAAATTTACATATCTCCTACTTCATTATATATCAAGTATATAGTATTTTACTTTCTAACCAACTATGCATGTATTTAATAAACCCAATATTATATTCACAAGTTCAATATACATTGATATATTAATATACATTGATATATACATTTCCAGACATTTGTTATCCCTTATTTTTGGCATTCTTCCTCTTATCTAACCAATTATAAAAATTATTCCAGACTTCATAGTATTTTGATTCACTTTTGTCTTTGAGTTCTAATGTAAGTCTCTCCATCTCTGCACAGCTGTAAATTTTGTGTATTACTTCTTCTTCTGAGGGTATTACTTTACACTTCCATTTTTGAGCAAATGTTAGTCTTGCCGCGATAAGTATATGCAATATTAAATAGGTTACATTATTTTCAAAACACTCCTGTTGCCTTACAAAGCTGATTCATGCTCACCCATAGAAGCATAGAATAAAGTGAATAAAAAATGTTCTGGATAGCTCATGCGGGGTTGGTCAAACTCTGGAAGCCTGGTGGAATTTTCCATCCTGTGATTTGACTTATTGATGACCTGAAAGCAACAGAAATTCCACGTTGGAAAGTTGCAAGCAGGATTGTGCCAGTTCACTCCATGATAAAATGAAGCCTGTTAAACAAATGTATTGAATGTAGAATTTGTCAGCCATGTTGGCTCGGGAATTCTGGGAGTTGATATCCACAGGTTGCAAAGAGTATATCGTTGCCCTTTTCTGCAATAGAGCCATGGGCTTAGTTAGAAATCAGTGTCCAATCTGTCCACCCAACTCTATATAAGGATTGTCATATAGCTGAGTAACTGCCCCGTTTTCAATCAGGATGTGATGTATTCTAAGCAGGTTCTGCAGAGAGGAGCATTTGGTACAATTAAATTTTAACACCTCTGCAGCACGGTAGCTGAACCAATAAGCAGTGGACTTTATTTCTCTCTCTCTCTCTCTCTCTCTCTCTCTCGCTTACAGAGAACATACATCTTCACTTTTTTGCTGAGCTCTCGGCTTTTTGTACACCCGTATGAATTAATGGCGAAAGTCTGCCATCTCTGCACCGAGCAGCAGAGGCGAGCGGATTCTGCAACTGATCAAGTAAGTGGCCGACTGAGTCGTTGGATTTTAGGCCTGTGCCATAGAATACAACAGAATAGAATAGAGCTGGAAGGGACCTTGGAGGTCTTCTAGTCCAGCCCCCTGCTCAAGTGGGAGAACCTATACCAATGTTTGAATACAGAGGAGAAAGACAGGATAGAACAGGGGTGTCAAACTCGATTTCATTGAGGGCCACATCAGGGTTGTGTTTGACCTTGGGGGGGGCAGGGGGGCGTGGCCAGATTGACATCACTCGTGTTGAGGGCACTTCTGCCAGCGAAAGCAGGCTCCCGAGCTCCGTTTTCGGCTACAACGGCTTCCTGCAACCCTCTGCCAGCAAAAACGGAGCTCGGGAGGGCTGCGCAAGCTCCGTTTTCAGCTGCAACGGCCTCCTGCAACCCTCCCTCCCGAGCTCATTTTCACTAGCAGAGGCACCGCGGGCTGGTCCTTCTCTGTTTCCAGGACAGCCTCCCAGGCCAGATCTAAGCACCGTGCAGGCCGGATCCAGCCTTCGAGCCTTGAGTTTGACACCCCTGGAATAGAAACTTAGACTCCCCGCAAAGGAGAGAATCTGAATTCCAAATACACTGAGGCTCAGTGTTTATGATGCTGGCTAGTTGAATGTATAAGTTTCCCCTCCCTTTTCCCCCCCAAGAAGTTTACTCTTGTGAATTTAATATATACATTTACCTATAAATAAATAAATAATTTACCTCAGGGTAAATGTTCATGCAGAGGTTGGGAAATCATTTGTTTGGAAGGAGGGTGGTTTAAATTTGGATTATTATTATTTTTTTTGTACTAAATAGAAGGGTAGAATCTGCCTTTTTCTTTGATTTGCCAAAGCTCCCTCAACGTCGTCATGCCACATAGCTTGGCATGTAATAAATGAAAACCTATATTCTGCCCAACTTAAAAGGAGATTCCCCCTCCCCCCCTCCCTCCAGTCATCTTGGTAATCAATTTGTCTATTTCTTTCCCTTAATCTTCCTCTCCAGAGCCGGTTAAGGAAAATTGCCCCCAAAATCCTGCAGCTCTTAGCAGAATGGACGGAGACGTTTCCATACGATTTTCGAGATGAGCGCATGATGAGAAATCTAAAGGAACTGGCCCATCGAATTGCCAGTACAGATGAGGTGAGCCTCAAGGTGCAAAATGGTTGCCAACGGTTGCTAACGCAGTGTAAGCTGCCCTGAGTCTCCGGAGAAGGGCGGCATATAAATCAAAATTTAAAAAAAACAAAAAAAACAGAAGAAATACAAGCGGAATGGTTATATATGTAGAATATAGGATAACGTGGAATGTAGATGTCAGCGTTCCAAGTAATACACCTATAGAAATGAGAACTCTGAGGCAGGCAAGTTCCTCAAAGAAGAGTTTTATTGGATACATCATTTTGGCACAAACTGGTGAAAGCCGACTCTAAAAGTTCCCGCAGCTTTCACCTAATCAAAAGTAAAATAGAATTCTTCATTGGACAAGTGTGATTGGACACACAAGGAATTTGTCTTTGGTGCATATGCTCTCAGTGTACATAAAAAGAAAAGATATATCCGTCAAGGTACAACGCTTAATGATAGTTATAGGGTACAAATAAGCAATCAAATCATACTAGGAAACAATATAAATCGTAAGGATACAGCATACAGTCATAAGTGGGAGGAGATGGGTGATAGGAACGATGAGAAGATTACTAGTAATGCAGACTTAGTGAATAGTTTGACACTGTTGAGGGAATTATTTGTTTAGCAGAGTGATGGCGTTCGGGAAAAAACCATTCTTGTGTCTAATTGTTCTGGTGTGCAGTGCTCTATAGTGTCGTTTTGAGGGTAGGAATTGAAACAATTTATATCCAGGATGCGAGGGGTCTTTAAATATTTTCACAGCCCTCTTTTTGACTCGTGCAGTATACAGGTCCTCAACAGAAGACGGGTTGGTAGCAATTGTTTTTTTTTCTGCAGTTCTAATTATCCTCTGAAGTCTGTGTCTGTCTTGTTGGGTTGCAGAACCAAACCAGACAGTTATAGAGGTGCAGATGACAGACTCAATAATTCCTCTGTAGAACTGGATCAGCAGCTCTTTGGGGCAGTTTGAGTTTTCTGAGTTGGCGCAGAAAGAACATTCTTTGTTGTGCTTTTTGGTGACGTTTTTGATGTTGGGTGTCCATTTTAGGTTTTGAGATATGGTAGAACCTAGTTTTCCCTCTCCTTCTCCCTCCCCCAGGTCACTGGTCACATTGTCCAATCCAGTTGCTGGCCGGTTGCCTGGTTACCATCCTCCTCTGCTGGCCAGCCACCTGTGAGAATGTCCTTGGTTCCCCCAGGAAAACCTTATTATTTTGGCTACAAACCCCCATCTAACTATTATTCCCCCTCCCTCTGTTATTTGGCAACTCTGAAGCCTCCAAGATGGCTCCAACCAGGCCCACTCCGGCATTGACAGTAATGGTTATATGTGTGGAATGGAATATACAGGTAGTCCTCGACTTACGACCTCAGTTGGGTCCCAAATTTCCACTGCTAAGCAAGACAGTCGTTAAGCGTGTTCGCTCCATTTTACGACCTTTCTCCCCGCAGTTGTTAAGTGAATCACTGCAGTTGTTAAGTTAGTAACCCGGTTGTGAAATGAATCTGGCTTCCCCATCGACTTTTCTTGTCAGAAGGTTGCAACAGGTGAGCACGTGACCCCAGGACAATGCGACCGTCATAAATATGAATCAGAGGCCAAGCGTCTGAATTTTGATCGTGTGACCAAAATGGGGGATGCTTCAGTTGGTCGTACATGTGAAAAACGGTCATAAGTCACTTTTTTTCAGTGCCTAAACGAATGGTTGTAAATCGAGGACTATCTAAGGAATGATTAATTCTGTTGTATTTGCAGAAAATATATAGAAGTAGAATTTCAGGGGTCTTCAGTTACAATTTCTGTACAAGTGGAAACGACCACGCGAAAGGGCAGAAAAACTGTTACACTTCAGCCTCGATAGGTCGTAATAAAAGGTAGATTACTATATTCAGGGAATGCAATATCCAGTTCAACCAATTTATAATTAGTGATAATTCATAGAAATTTGCACAAGTCCACAAGGAGGAAACATGGATGCTTCCTTTGGATCCGTCACTCTCATTTATTCAAAATGATTTTGCATAATGTTTGGTGTTCCGATTTTGTTAGTCTCTCTCTGAGCTCTGTCAGAGGGGATATAATATAAGCAGTTACATCAGAGAGAATTTATTCCATCTCAGGTCCATTCTGGGGATGGTAAATCAGATTTAGCTTCCATTCCTTTTCTCAACTTGCTTCTTTTAACTTCTTACTCTTGCATAAAGCTGCTTACTCCAAAACGTAATAATACCATAAATATGTATATATTTATGTATACTTTTCTGCATAGAAAACTGATTTGAATAGATAGATTGCATAGAGATAATATGGAATCCCAGGATATTCCCACATGGATGTGTGGATTTATCCCCGTTGGATATATCTCACGGCTCCCGTGAAGGGACATTCTTGTACACAGAGGCCCCCACCTTGGTTGACTAGCCTTCCCATAGAATAGGGGTATCCTATTGGCTTGATGAGCCCCTCAGGTTGGAAGGTTTCCAATATGCTACTGGAGAAGAGCAGAGGGCTAGTACTAGTAGCGCCAGAAAGAGTGAAGCGACTGGGCCAAAGCTGAAAGGACGCTCAGCTGTGGATGCATCTGGTGGTGAAAGGGAAGTCCAATGCTGTAAAGATCTAACCAGTCAGTCCTAGAGGAGATCAACCCTGACTGCTCTTTAGAAGGCCAGATCCTGAAGATGAAACTCAAATACTTTGGCCACCTAATGAGAAGGAAGGACTCCCTGGAGAAGAGCCTAATGCTGGGAACGATTGAGGGCAAAAGAAGAAAGGGACGACAGAGAACGAGGTGGCTGGATGGAGTCACTGAAGCAGTCAGCATGAGCGTAAATGGATTCCAGAGGATGGTAGAAGACAGGAAGGCCTGGAGGAACATTGTCCATGGGGTCGCGATGGGTCGGACACGACTTCGCAACCAACAAATGGGCAAGTCTTTAAGACCTTTGGACCTCAACTCCCAGAATTCCCTAGCCAGCATGTCTGCCTGAGGAATTCTGGGAGTTGAAGTCTTAAAGTGGCCAAGGCAGGACACCGTGGTCCTAGAAATTCAGTTATTACTGTCCTTGGCATCATTCTATAAGGCTTGAGCCTTTCGCAACTAAGATTATGATGATTGAGTGGTTAGTCACTATTTTTCTAGTTTTCATCGCACGCCACTATATTGAGCTTGTTCAATCATTGTGTAACTCTTTTATTGTTTTGAATTTGATGCTTTATGTTGTTTCAATTGTTGGAAACCACTATGAGTCATTGTCTGCTTGTGATGTTATACAAAGAAAGACAGATTAATAGATAACTGTTGTTGAGGAATGTCGAACTGTCCTGAGAAATCCTGGAGGCAAGAGCAGCTGCAATATTTCATAATCACAAGGAAATTGCCCACACGTTACTCTACGCTAGGAAAGCACATAAGTATTTTTTTAAGGATGACAGTTAAAGGCAACTTTTCTCAGTGCTAATATCTTCCAGATATATTGGCCTTCAATTCTCAGAATTTATTTTTATTTTATTTTATTTTATTTTATTTTATTTTATTTCATTTCATTTCATTTCATTTCATTATTTCACTTCACTTCACTTTACTTTACTTTACTTTACTTTACTTTACTTCACTTCACTTCACTTCACTTCACTTCACTTCACTTCACTTCACTTTACTTTACTTTACTTTACTTTACTTTACTTTATTATTTTATTTTATTTTATATATGTTTTTTATTTATCTTGCCTTTAATTATTTTTTACAAATAACCCAAGGTGGTGAACATACATAATACTTCTTTTTGCTTTTATTTTCCTCACACCAATAACCCTGTGAGATGGGTTGAGTTGCAGGAGAGTGACTGGCCCAAAGTCACCTTGCTGGCTTTCATGCCTAAGGCGAGACTAGAACTCACAGTCCCCTGGTAATTGGCCCAAAGTCACCCAACCGGCTTTCATGCCTAAAGCAGGACTAGAACTCCTGGTTTCCTGATTGGCCAACTGATCATATCAGCTTTCCCACCCAACATCTTAAAAGATGTCACCATATGACATCTCATAAGTTCATCAACATTTACACAGGGTCTCATGCGACTGTAACGGAAGAGAAGTCATTTGTGTAGTTGGCCGATCAAACACCGTACAAAGAAAGAACAACGAGGGTCTATTTTCTGTCCAGCCCCATATTACCATGTTTGATGGATAGAAAGGCCTGCTGCTCAAAGAATTTAAGGAGGATAGAAGAAGATAAATTGTCATGTTAGAGCTCTTCCATCCATAAGTGACCCGGACACATATTTATTGTCAGTGAATGTGTTGTGGAACTGTGTCGAATAGAATAACAGAATTGGAAGGGACCTTGGAGGTCTTCTAGTCCAATCCCCTGCTTAGGCAGGAAACCCTATATCATTTCAGACAAATGGTTATCCAACATCTTCTTAAAAACTTCCAGTGTTGGAGCATTCACAACTTCTGGAGGCCAGTTGTTCCACTGATTAATTGTTCTCACTGTCAGGAAATTTCTCCTTAGTTCTAAGTTGCTTCTCTCCTTGATTAGTTTCCACCCATTGCTTCTTGTCCTGCCTTCAGGTGCTTTGGAGAATAGCTTGACTCCCTCTCCTTTGTGGCAGCCCCTGAGATATTGGAACACTGCTATCATGTCTCCCCTAGTCCTTGTTTTTTCATTAAACTAGACACACCCAGTTCCTGCAACCGTTCTTTATATGTTTTAGCCTCCAGTCCCCTAATCATCTTCGTTGCTCTTCTCTGCACTCTTTCCTGAGTCTCAACATCTTTTTTACATCGTGGCAACCAAAACTGGATGCAGTATTCCAAGTATAGTGGCAGTTGTTTTAATAAAGGTTTGACCTTAAGGCAGTATTTCTCAACCTTTGCAACTTTAAAATGTGTGGACTTCAACTCCCAGAATTCCCCAGCCAGCATACAGTGGAATCCTGGGAGTTGAAGTTCACACATCGTAAAATGTGCCCAAGATTGGGAAACGCTACCTGAAAGTTTATACTTGATTTGGCTTTTTGACCCTATGAATTGTCTTTCAGTTACAGTTATGAAAGATTTTTATTGTTTTATTTAAACTTTCAAGCCACCTTGAAAAGGGTTGTTTTGTCCATGGGCAATCCATATGCAATTTTAAATAAGTGCTTCTGTGTTTGCATACTGAAGAAGAGATTTGCAAAAAAAAAAAGAAATGGAAAAGTCAATATTGTAATAGAATTCAAGAGCGCCATAAATTATTTGTGATGCTGGCTAGCAGTTTCCTTTGGAAAAGTAAATTGTGACCTTGTATTTATCGCACTGCATTGCAGAGCAGGACAAGGAGTGTTAGGCTTCTAAGAATAGAACCCCCATAGGTTTATCCTTTCAATTTTTAAAATCCAGGAACTGAATACAGATAGTCCTCGACTTAACAATGGTTCATTTAGTGACTGTTCAAAGTTACAAAGGCACTCAAAAAAGTGACATGATCATTTTTCACATGACCAATGCAGCATTCCCATGGTCATGTGATCAAAATTCAGAGGCTAGGAAACTGGCTCACATTTATGACGGTTCCAGTGTCCCGGGGTCATGTAATCCCTTTTTGTGACCTTCTGACAAGCAAAGTCAATGGGGAAACCAGACATGAGCAGGGGTGAAATCCAGCAGGTTCTGACAGGTTCTGGAGAACTGGTAGCGGAAATTTTGAGTAGTTCGGAGAACCAGCAAATGCCACCTGTGGCTGGCCCCAGAAGTGGGGTGGGAATGGAGATTTTGCAGTATCCTTCCCCTGGAGTGGGGTGGGAATGCCCACCAAGCCACACCCACCAAGCCACACCCACCGAACTGGTAGTAAAAAAAATTGTATTTCACCACTGGACATGAGCCTCGGTGGTGCAGTGGTTAGAGTGCAGTACTGCTGCCTGCTGGCTGCCTGCAATTTGGCAGTTGAAATCCCACCAGGTTCAAGGTTGACTCAGCCTTCCATTCTTCTGAGGTTGGTAAAATGAGGAGCTAGATTGTTGGGGGCAAGAGGCTGACTCTGTAAACCACTTAGAGAGGGCTGTGAAGCAGGGGTGAAATCCAGCAGGTTCTGACAGGTTCTGGAGAACCGATAGCGGAAATTTCGAATGGTTCAGAGAATCGGTAGGGGAAATTTTGAGTAGTTCGGAGAATCGGCAAATACCACCTCTGGCTGGCTCCAGAGTGGAGTGGGAATGGGGATTTTGCAGTATCCTTCTCCTGCCACGCCCACCAAGCCACATCAAGCTATGCCCACAGAACCGGTAGTAAAAAAATTTGAATTTCACCACTGCTGTGAAGCACTGTAAAGCGGTATATAAGTCTAAGCACTATTTCTATTCACTTAACAGCCATATTACTAACAACAACCACAGTGATTCACTTGGCAAATGTGGCAAGAAAAGTAATAAAATGAGACAAAACTCACTTAACATATGTCTCACTTAGGAACAGAAATTTTGGGCTCAATTGTGGTCGTAAGTTGAGGACTACCAGAATTCTACTTTAATGCTTTTTGACTAGAGTTATCATAGCCCAGAAGCATCCTCATTTTTGCCCCCTCAGTCCATCTGCCGGCAATTTTTAGCAGTCTGCAGATGTCTGAGATTTCACCATGCCTGGCTGTCAGCCAGGGGTCAGCAACCTGTGGCTCTGGAGCCGCATGTGGCTCTTTCATCCCTCTGCTGTGGCTCCCTGTTGCTGGTCAACTCCACAATTGATAGGGATTTCGGTTAGGACAGGCAGAGGTAAAAGGATGCCGTGCCAGGAGGAGGCTATGGTGGGGGAACCGGACTTCCGGTTGGCTCCAGAATTGAACGGGGGCTTCCGGTTAGGACCTTTGTGGTTCTTGAATGTTTAAGGTTGCCGACCCCTGGCCTAGCGTGAAAGACATCCCCCGTTATGGTCTCCCAATTCATCAAGGTCCTTCATTCGCCTTTTATTGTCTTTTCACAGCTTGAGCCCAACCTTTAATCAAATGTGAGTTTTGATTTAAGAATAAAAATATAAAAGGACTTGACATATATATATATATATATATAAAGATTTTATTTATTTATTTTTGCGATTTATATGCCGCCATTCTCCCGAAGGACTCAGGGCGGCTTACAACAACAATCAATAATACAAATCGCAAAATAACAAAATAAGTTTAAAAACCCCTTAAAAACCATATTTAAAATTATTACAGTTTGTGCAACCCCTAGCAGATCAATTTATTTGACGGAGGAGCGAAAGGAGAAGAGGTCCGGGGCTATCCTGAGCTCGATGGGCAAATCATTCCAGAGGGTCGGCGCTCCGACAGAGAATGCGCTCTCCCTGGGGGGGCCGCCGGTTGACATTGTTTGGCCGACGGCACCCTGAGGAGGCCTGCTCTGTGGGAGCGCACGGGATGGTTGTCAATATCCGTTCTCTCTCACACAGCATGGATGTAAATGAGAAGTTATCCTCCAGATTGGAAGTCAGTTTTTATGGCTTTCTTGTTAAAGTTACATCATAGCCTCAAAAATGCTGGCAAGTCAGTTGTGTTGGAAACTCAGCTTGCGCAAATGATGTGGTCACATAGCCACAAGCAAAGTCTGTTGAAGGAAGAGGTTAAGCTAGAAAAAGAAAGAAAATTAAAGCTGTGGTTTTTACTGGAAGGGCCTATGGTGGACAACTTAATTGGAATCGTTTCATTTTTTTTCCTGTCGCTTTAATTTCCATCCCCACTTTTTCTTTTCTTTTCTTCTCTTTTCTCCTTTTCTTTTTCTTTTCTTTTCTTTTTCTTTCCTTTTTTCTTTTTCTTTTTCTTTCCTTTCCTTTTTTCCTTTTCTTTCTTTTCTTTTTTCTTTTCTTTTCTTTTCTTTCTTTTTCTTTCCTCTTTTCTTTTTCTTTTTCTTTCCTTTCCTTTTTTCCTTTTTTCCTTTTCTTTCTTTTCTTTTCTTCTTTTCTTTTTCTTTCTTTTTCTTTCCTCTTTTCTTTCCTTTTTTCCTTTTCTTTCTTTTCTTTTCTTCCTTTTTCTTTTCTTTTTCTTTCTTTTTCTTTCCTCTTTTCTTTTTCTTTTTCTTTCCTTTCCTTTTTTCTTTTTTCCTTTTCTTTCTTTTCTTTTCTTTTTAAGGGATAGGCTTACAAAACCATGCTTTTCATAGTTCAAAGAAGCAGTGCAGATGAGTCAGAAGTAAATTTAATCCTGGATCTCCATTTTAGCTTCCTCTAGTACCTGCCTAATTCTTTGCTTCCCCTTTTTAAATAATTGTATTCATCAGAAAGCTCTACATGCATGAACTTGTCTTCTGCACAGGAAAAAGTGAGCTTCAAAGCATAATACAGGTAGTCCTTGACTTACAACCCTTTGGTTAGTGACTGTTTGAAGTTGCAGTGGTGCTGATCTAAGGCACTGGTTGTGTCTACAGAACAGGAAATGTGGCACTTCTGCCCACAAATTGGAAAAGTGCTCCAGATGATTTTTATCTCCATTATGACATCCCAGCCTTCATTTTCCACCCCTTTCTATATGAATAAAGTAATGCCTATAGCACTGTCTTGAGAAAATAAGAAAACATGTTTAAAAAAAGGGTTTGATTTAACAGTTGTTTGTTAATCAAGCTAAATCGAAGTATACGTACGTAGCTCACCATTTTTGGTTACTTTTTTTGTTATTTCATCTAATAATTCCAAGAAGAGTAATAAGAAGAAGAAAGCCACAGTGCATAAAAAAATTGGAGAAAGAGTAAAAACAAAAGTTAAAACAGAATTCTGGGTTTAGATTCAACTAGAAATCGTGATTGTTGGTGTTTAGAAATCTTCAAAAGATTGTGGTTTCCAATTCTCTTTGGTGGCGAAGCAATAGAGAGCCAGTTTGGTCTAGTACAGGGGTCAGCAACCTGCGGCTCCGGAGGCGCATGCGACTATTTGGGCCCTCTGCTGTGGCTCCCTGTCAGGTGATTACACCACTGGCTGGCCCCACCGCTCGCCCTCCCCTCCCAGTCACTCCTTGCCTGCCCTGAGAAGGTAAGGGTGACGGTGGGGGATGGAGAAGCGGTCAGGGCAGGGAGATACAGAGAGAGGGGGAGAGAGAGAGAGAGACATAGAGAGATACAGAGAAAGAGAGGGAGGGAGAGGAGAGAGAGAGATGTCAAAAGGATTTTGTGGTTCCTAGTGTTTTTTAACAATGGATTCTCTGCCCTAATGACCAGCTGGGTAGGCGTGGCTGGGGGGGGGTCATGTGACTGGTGGAAGTGAGTGACATCGAGTTGGCCACGCTCACCCAGGTTTTGTGGCGCCCGGTGTTTTCCTTTCTGTGGGAAACGGGCCCAAATGACTCTTTGAGTATTTAAGATTGCAGACCCCTGGTCTAGTAGTTAAGCCACTAGGCTACAAAACAGGAGACCATGAGTTCAAGTCCCACCCTAGCCATGAAAGCCAGCTGGGTGACTTTGAGACAATCACCAGGAGACCATGAGTTCAATTCCCGCCTTAGCCATGAAAGCCACCTGAGTGACTTTGGGACAACCTCTTCCTCTCTCAGCCCAATTCACCTCACAGGATTGTTGCTGTGGGGAAAATTGAAAGAGGAAGCGTGCTGGACATGTTTGCCACCTTGAATTATTTGTAATATAATACGTAATATTAAAATTAATCAATAAAAAATAAAGGGAGGGTACAAGTAAAACGTGACTTCATGATCGGAAGACATCTTCTGGCATGCCAACAGAAAGCATTTCAGGTATTCAAAAAAACCGATGATCCCTTTTCATTATTTCTCTTTCCATCTCTTTTCAGGCCTATCGAAAAAATGTGCAGCAAGTCATCCAGAGCCTCATTCGTAAGCTGGCCTCTCTTAACCAATACGAGGAAGTTCTTGCAAAAATCAATGCTACTTCAACCGATAGGCTGACGGTATTAAAGACCAAACCCCAGGCCATCCAACGAGATATCATCACCGTCTGCAGCGATCCTTACATGTTAGCCCAGCAGCTCACTCACATAGAGCTAGTAAGTGTATTCCCCCACTGTGTATTTGGCTCTTGCTTGATCATTTTTCTCTGTGGTCTTCTACAAAGGGAGGCGCGGTGGCTCGGTAGTTAAGACGCTTGGCTTGTTAGCTGGAAAGCTGG
The DNA here is from genome assembly GCF_059756535.1 of Pantherophis guttatus. Lineage (NCBI taxonomy): Eukaryota > Metazoa > Chordata > Lepidosauria > Squamata > Colubridae > Pantherophis > Pantherophis guttatus. The sequence continues at coordinate 10,977,037 of NC_142070.1, read as the reverse complement.
CAGCCCGGGGTTTGAGACCTGAGCGCTATGCGGCGGGGTGAGCTCCCATCCTTGCCTCAGCTCCTGCCAAATGCGGTTCGAAAGCATGCAGATGCAAGTAGATAAATAGGTACCACTTTGGTGGGAAGGTAACAGCACTCCGTGAAATCGCATGACTACGGAAATGTCTTTGGACTGCGCTGGTTCAATGGCCTTGAAAAAGAGATGAGCATCGCCCTCTATGTTCAGCAATGACTAGCAGAGTAAAATCCGTAGAGACTCCTTCACTTTTACTTCTGTAAGGATGAATGTTGACCATGAGTGGAATTTTTCTTTCTTTCAGGAGAGACTTAGTTACATTGGACCACAAGAATTTGTCCAAGCGTTTGTACAGAAGGACACCCTGGACAATGAAAAGGTGAATAGCAGGAACAATGATGAACTGTGGTAAAAATTTCATATGTACATAGGTGTGTCTTAGTGCACACAGTTTTGCAAAAGTTTCTCCCCAAATCATGAACTTTTGTGGAAGTTAAAGTATGGATTTCAATGAAAAATGATGTTGGTTTGTATATTATAAAATACAGAAAGTGCATACAGGTAAATTGGCATTAAAATATTTCCCCAGTAAATATGCCTCTGATCTCCAATGTTAACATGCTTAATTGGATAACATGTTAGATTACTGGATCTTCTGATTGATGCTACTGCTTTGTTGTGGTATTTTATATTATTATGATTTGCAATACCGTAGGGCAGTGATGACTAAGCTTTTTCTCGTCATGTGCTGAAAGTATGCACACGCATGCCGACAGCACACATACGTGACGGCACCCGGCATAATGGCATAATGCAATGCGCCCCCCTGCGCATGCTCGCGTGATCCCCACATTCCCCCGTGCATGTGCACGCCCCCCGCCCCCCCTGTTTTTGGCTTAGCAGGCCTCCTTGTAGCCTCTTGGGCTCAAAAAACGGGCCCTGAGGGGGCGCGCTACACCACCCCCACACTCCCCTGGCGCTCCCCCGCACATGCGTGCATGACCCCTCCTGTGCAAATACGCGCATCTTTCACAGGTGCCCCACCCCCTGCACATCCCGAAAATCAGTTGGCTGGCGGGAGGCATGCACGCATGCGTGGTGGAGTGAGCTGAGCGACGGCTCGCGTGCCCACAGAGAAGTGCCATAGATTCACCATCCCAGCCATAGGGTGATTTATGATTGCCCCTTTCTGACATGTTATTTCAACTTCCCAAATGACCGATGACCCTGGGATCTGCTAATGGTTTGTCCTATCACTAAAGGAAGTCCTTGACTTATAACAGTTCCTTTAGCGATCATTCAAAGTTACAACGGCAGTGACTTATGACCATTTTCCACATTTATGACAGTTGCAGCATCCCCATGGTCACGTGATTTACATTTGGACATTTGGCAACCTTGGACTCACATTTATGATGTTTACAATATCCCAGGGTCATGCAATCCCCTTTTGCAACCTTCTGGCAATCAAAGTCAATGGAGAAACCAGATTTATTTAACAACTGTGCTATTCATTTAACGACAGCAGTGATCCCCTTAACCAACACGACCAGAAAAGTTGTAAAATGGGGTAAAACTCACTTAACGTCTCACTTAGCAACATAAATTTTGGGCTCAATTGTGGTCATAAGTCAAGGACTACCTACATTAATCAGTAATCAGCCATATTTCATTTCTGAGCCCAAATTGGCTTGGCCAGATGCTACCAATTCTTTAAATTTGTGGGGTGAGACATGAATGCCTGGTTTTTGTTTCCTTCTCAGAGTTCTTATGGAGATCGGAAGAAGTCTCGGAATCTGGAAGCTTACGTGGAATGGTTCAATAGACTGAGTTATTTGGTTGCCACAGAAATATGTATGGTAAGCAAAACTGTTCATTGGTCTTCCTTCTGTACGTGGTGCACTTCCTTCCTTCCGCTTTGATCAGACCACGGCGTTCTAACCTAGTCTCTTAACAAGCAGGAGGTAGGAATTATTGGCAAAACCTCTTTTATTTACACGACTGTGAATTATGTTCATTCACAGTCAGCACGGTTTGTCCAAACAGTTTTTCAAAGGAATATTTCTCAACACACCTTATCTTGTTTGGCAAACTGCCACGTAATTTGTTTCTAACTGCAGTACAAGGCCAAACTTGGCACAGAGTCTCTCAGAGTCACGGAATGAACAAATTGCTTTCTGCAAAAGCCCACTCCCTGTTCACTCTTTTATTTCCTATGGGAGGGACCAATCACCTCCAAGGTGTGGCTCTACTCCCGAGTCGACCCTGCTTTCTGAGTTGTTCTTGTCTTCTGGCAGCTCTACACACTGAGAATGGGCTCCAGCTGTTCCTCTGCCTCACTGCTGTCTATCTCCCTCTCTGCCTCCAATGCAGAGCCCTCGTCCGAGCTTTCCCCAGCCTTCGGACAACGCTGGCTCCCTCGGCCAAGAAACAGAGTTGAGCATCGTGCCTTAAGAGTCGGACATGACTAGGCAGGGAAACCTTTACTTTTGACTCCAGACTGAAATGTAACTCTTTCTTTAAAAGTTAAAAATCAGTGCTCTAAAAAGCTCAGAAGAGTTCCTTCTTCCCATTTGGACAAGTTCTCAGCTAAATCCCAATGTTGTGTTTTGCTCTCTCGCAGCCTATAAAGAAGAAACACAGAGCAAGAATGATAGAATACTTCATTGACGTCGCTCGAGAGTGTTTCAACATTGGCAACTTTAACTCTTTAATGGCTATTATTTGTGAGTATAAATAAGAATGCTTTCTATCCCTTTCCTTTATGTTTTGCTTTGGAAAAAAACGCTTAGATGTTTCTCCTTCATCCAATTCTGCCCCCAAAGCTTCTGGATCATGTTGGATAACCTGGAAGCCTTCACATTTGTTAGGGTTCCTGGGATTTCTAGGAATTTTAAGTCTTAAATCGGTGTTTCTTGGAGAGACACGGTGGCTCAGTGGCTAAGACAGCTGAGCTTGTCGATCGAAAGGTCGGCAGTTCAGCGGTTCGAATCCCTAGTGCCGCTTAACGGGGTGAGCTCCTGTTGTCTCAGCTTCTGCCAACCTAGCAGTTCGAAAACACGTAAAAAATGCAAGTAGAAAAATAGGGACCACCTTTGGCGGGAAGGTAACAGCGTTCCGTGCGCCTTTGGCATTTAGTCATGCTGGCCTCATGAGCATGGAGACGTCTTTGGACAGCGCTGGCTCTTCGACTTTGAAACAGAGATGAGCACTGCCCCCTAGAGTCGGGAACGACTAGCACAAATGTGCGAGCGGAACCTTTACCTCACCAGTGTTTCACAACCGTGGCAATTTGAAGACGTGTAGACTTCAACTCCCTATGCTGGCTGGGGAATTCTGGGAGTTGAAGTCCACACATCTTCAGACTGCAAAGGTTGAGAAAAACTGCCTTAACATTATGAAAAGTAATAGAGTAGAGAAAGGAACTCTTGATCTGCCTCTTTGTCTCTTCTTTCTCGTCTTCCCCATTGTGACATTTCGGGCCCAAAACATGTCCCTTCCCCAGCTTAGTTTTACTTCATTGATGAATCTTTGCAAAGATGGAAAACCCAGTCAGGATCCCTCACAGAAGCTGATAATGCATGGCCTGCATTAAAAATGGCTGCCATGTTTTAAGGCTTTAGCTTCAAGATGAGTTTACTTAAGTCTCATGTAAATTGGACTTGTGAAACATTTTTCATAGCTTACTTTATACATGTCCTCTGGTAGGAAAGCCAAGAAAATCCACCACAAATTTCTCTTGAAACAGATTTCTATTAAAGGAGTTGATAGCTAGAAATCTATGCCCAAAATGCTTATGAAACATGAGTCTAGAAAGGAATATAACTTTCTAACATGCTGTCTATAGAAATGTTATACCATTTTGAAATGGTATATTTTGGGATCATTTGTTGTAATTGGATAAAAATAAAGAAAACTGGAAAAAAGTAGATATCTTAGTGGTTGGTTAGTTTTTTTTCCTCATTTTGGGAAAAATTGGCCTCAAAATATGGCTGTGTGTTTTAACTCTTATCTCTGATCTTCTCTTTCTCTCTACACTTTGAAATAAAAGCTGGAATGAATATGACTCCTGTCTCCAGATTAAAGAAAACTTGGTCAAAAGTCAAGACTGCCAAGTTTGACATTCTGGAGGTAAGTCTGACCTTTTAATCTGAATCGTTGCTATCCGGTTATCTATGGAGATTCTCAGTCATCCAGGTGATGGTTGTCCCAAAAGTGCTTTCAAAAAGGCAACTGGACTTAGTTTTTCCTTGACGACTTTTCACTTCTCATCCAAGAAGCTTCTTCAGTTATCCAGTTGTACAGAAATACTGAGTTGTTGTGGTTGCTGCAACTTCTTTATGATTCCGCAATGAATTTATTGTCTCCGATATTAGTTCTGTTAAAAGGGAAAACCGAATAAATATCCTGAGTGCATTTTCTTAGCCGGATATACTGTTAAGTGGAATGCTATGTGAGATGCTTTGGCTCGATATATTGAGACTGCAAAACCCAGAATTCCCAGCCTGCATGAACTTAGGTTGGGAATCCTTAGATTGTCTAGTTTAATGAAAAGAAATAGCAGGGGTGACATGATAGCAGTCTTCCAGTATCTCAGGGGCTGCCACAAAGAAGAAGGAGTCAACCTATTCTTCAAAGCACCTGAGGGCAGGACAAGAAGCAATGGGTGGAAATTAATCAAGGAGAGAAGCAATCTAGAACTAAGGAGAAACTTCCTGACAGTTAGAACAATTAATCAGTGGAATTAATTGCCTCCAGAAGTTGTGAATGCTCCAACACTGGAAGTTTTAAAGAAGAGATTGGATAACCATTTGTCTGAAATGGTATAGGGTTTCCTGCCTAAACTGGGGGTTGGACTAGAAGACCTCCAAGGTCCCTTCCAATTCTGTTATTCTGTTCTAGTCCCAATACTTCAGGAAGATACTATAGTGGATTTTGATTTTTGAAAATGGATCCTTGTATTTACTGATTCATCCGTTGCCACTTTCAAATAATTTTGATCATCGGCACTTTCAGATAGAAATGAAATTTTACGATTATTTGCTTCATCTGATTTTTTTCCTCCCCAGATTTGGTTAGCTTTTTTTATCCATAACCTGTTTTGACTCTTTTACTTTAAAACTGTTCAGTGACTGCTTTGTATTGGAAATGGTCTCCCCAGATTAAAAGCTGGACTTCTAAAGCAATATTTTGATGCAATTTTACAGCTTCTGACACAAAATTCTAATTCTCTACATTTCCACTTCTCTTTTTTTCTAGCATCAAATGGACCCTTCCAGCAATTTCTACAATTACCGCACAGCCCTCCGTGGGGCAACTCAGAGGTCTTTGACAGCTCACAGCAGCAGAGAGAAGGTATGGTCCAAGAAAGAGATAAATACAGGAAGTCTTTGACTTACAAACATTTGTTTTGTGACTGTTTGAAGTTACAAAAGTTTCGTGTCTTTTCTTTTATGTACACTGAGAGCATATGCACCAATTCAAATTCCTTGTTGTTTAGCTTCAGCGATGGCCTCTCTTGTTGTATGTAGCTTTATGGAGCCACCTCTGTCCCAAACGTGATGCAGTTCATTCATTATTTGTCCCAAACGAGACGAAGATTTCCCACCCCCTCCCTCTTGTTCCAGTGACAAGTCTGTTGCTAATCTGGATTGTGTTTTTTTTTTTTTTCTCCCTCCCTTCCTTTAGATTGTGATCCCATTTTTCAGCCTGCTTATCAAGGACATTTACTTCCTCAACGAGGGCTGTGTCAACCGCTTACCCAATGGCCATGTCAATTTTGAAGTAAGTGAAGCCTGCTCGGGGTTACCAGATTTCTCTCAAACTTTAACCTCGTCAAATTAAATGCAGGAACAGAAAGCCTCGTCTAGAGTTTGGAATGCAGGTGCAGGAACTTTGTACGGGTTACAGTACATCAAGGCTCTTGACATGTTTCCTTCCCTTCCACCAATGGTTGGATTTTTTGAAGAGCCCTATCTCCTCTGAGCATGTCCAAAATGCCTTGTTTTCATTGACAAAGCGCTGGTCTTTTCTTCCCCAACCCACAGAATGAAGGAATAGTCCTTAATACACAAAAATACACACATGGTTGGGAAAAATAGTAAAGCAACATGTACGTTTAAAGCAGTGGTGAAATCCACATTTTTTACTGTAGGCGTGGCTTGGTGGGTGTGGCTTGGTGGGCGTGGCAGGGGAAGGATACTGCAAAGTCTCCATTCCCACCCCACTCCAGGGGTAAGAATATTGCAAAATCTCCATTCCCACCCCACTCTGGGGCCAGCCAGAGGTGGTATTTGCTGTTCTCCGAACTGCTCAAAATTTCCACTACTAGTTCTCCAGAACCTGTCAGAACCTGCTGGATTTTACCCCTGATCTAAAGCCAGAAATATTTTTGTTGGGTATTCTACCAGAAAAGTATAATAAAGGGAATACTGTGTTTCCCCATAAATAAGACCTCTCCAGAAAATAAGTCCTCCCCAAAAACATTTAAATGCATGCACAGCTGCTCCCCGCCATTTCCTCTGGTTAGGGTTAGGGAGACAGAGCTAGAAATCAGGTAAGATGGCAAGAAAAGCTCCACCTTGCTCCACGTGCCCCAAAATAATAAAACCTCCCTGAAAATAAGGCCAAGTACTTATTTCAGGGTTGAAAAAAATATAAGACAGGGTCTTATTTTCGGGGAAACACGGTACATATTTAATTTTACATGTGTTAACTGCAGCTACAATTGTGTTTGCGCAACAACGGGAAAATGAAGCAATCCCTACAGATGAAAATGTGATTAAAAATATTAGAATGTGCAGAAATGGATAGACTAACACTCAGAATTAAGGAGAAGGAAGAAACTGAATACTTTTTAACATGGGATTTGTTTTATCAATGGCTAACCAGCAGAAACAGAAGTTAGAAACTTAAAAAAGCATAAGGAAATGATTAACCACATTGAAGATTTATTAAAATGGATAAGCAAATATTATGTGATTATCATTAATGTTATGAATATTATTGTTATTATTACTATTTCTTAAAAACAACTGTACTCAGACAACACACTGTTTATATAGACATTGAATTTTTATGTTTAATATTAAAAAAAAATATTTAAAATAAAAGAATTAAGGAATAGTCCATCCTTATAGACACGAAGGAGCAGGATGAGCAGAATGACAAAAGGCAAGGGTTATAAGGACTCCTTGGTGCTCTCTGAGCTTGGTTGTTTTCCTTGCCGATATTTCTTTATCCAAACTAGGTAACGTCATTGGTACTGGAAGGGGATGTTGTGACCGAGGCCCACGTAGTGATTACCAAACACAATTCACTCCTGAACAAACTTATTTTATTAAAACAGCTGAGAATTAATTCATTCTCAGTTTAGTCCAAAATAAATTCTTCATAACTAGTCCTACGGCCTTATCACCAACCTTTGATGTCTTTGGCAACCTGCCAAAGGCTTTTCTTGGCAAAAAACCCACAAAGTTCAAGAGACTCTGACAAAAAGCACGGGAATCAATGTTGCTTTTCTACAAAGAACCCAATGGCTCGTTGCTGCTCTTTTAAGCCTTCTGGGAGTGGCCAATCATCTCCTGGCCTTACTCCCGAGTTGTCCTTTTTTCTTCAGCTGCTCTTGCCTTTTGGCAGCTCTGCGCATGCATGCACTAGGAACAGGCTCTTCCTGTTCCTCTGCCTCTCTGCTATCTGCCTCTGGAGGCTCTGGAGTCCACGCATCACTCCCAGATAGCCCTGGCCCCATCTCTGCCTCCGACGCAGAGCCCTCATCCGGGCCTTCCCCTGACTCCAGGACTGGTCCATTGTCCTCCCCAGCCTCCTCACTGTCTGACTCTGCTGCCAGGTCCGCAGGCTGCTGGCAGACCACAACAGGGGAGTGGGATTTGCTCTCAGTTTATAATCTAGTGAATTGCCCTGTCATTATTGGTGGGAATTGTCCTGGAAATTTTTTGCATGGGCTGTTTATTGTTAGCTATGTACCATAGCCAAACAAACTAACAATAAACAGCCAAACAACCTCTAAGACTACCCACCACCACCACAACCCCAACAGAACAATTCACTAGAATATAAATTGAGAGCAAACCCAACTCCCTTCTAGCATTGGTGATGTTACTAGGGTGGCGTGTGGGTTTCACTTACCTTTACCACCGGTTCGCCGCGTGTACACACACTTTGTGTGTGCGCGTGCTGTCTGCGTATGTGCCCGGCCTTCTGCGCATGAGCTTTGTTCGTTCATGTGCTTTCTGCACATGCGCCCACCCTAAAAAACGTGCCTAACTAGCATGACTTGGAGCCAGGGCGGGTGAGTGGGCCCGCAACCGCCGCTACCGGTTTGCCCGAATTGGTGCGAACCGGCTGAATACCACCTCTGTAGCAGTGGTGGGTTGCCCCTGGTTCGGACCGGTTCGCAAGAACCGGTAGTAAAAACAGCAGGAGGTCCCACCCACCGCCCTGGATGTCGTCAACAGCGATCTGCGAATGCGCAGAAGCAAGGCGTGCATGCTCGCTTCGCTCACACACTTGCCCGATCCCGTTGCAAATCGGTGGGAAAGGTAAGTAGAACCCACCCCTGCTCTGTAGGGTGGGTAATGAAACGTCTGCAAGAAAACAAACCAAGCTCAGAGAGCACCAAGAACCCCTCGTGTCAACCCTGAGCTGCAAATACTCTCCTTTATCACAACCGTTTCATGATCTCAAACACTCGTCACTTCCCGTCTGGACTACTGCAATGCTCTCTACATGGGGCTCCCCTTTGGGTGCACTCGGAGGCTCCAGTTGGTCCAGAATGCGGCCGTGCGGGGGATTATGGGAGCGACGGGGCGCTCCCATGTGACACCTCTCCTGCGCGAACTGCACTGGCTTCCTGTGGTCTTCCGGGTGCACTTCAAGGTGTTGGTGACCACCTTTAAAGCGCTCCATGGCTTAGGGCCGGGGTATTTACGAGACCGCCTTCTGCTGCCAATAGCCTCCCACCGGCCAGTATGCTCCCACAGAGAGGGACTCCTCAGGATGCCGTCGGCCAGACAATGTCGGTTGGCGACCCCCAGGGGGAGAGCCTTCTCTGTGGCAGCACCTGCCCTCTGGAACGACCTACCCCCAGAGATACGCACGATACCAGACCTCCGGACTTTTCGTCGGGCCCTGAAAACACATCTTTTTCACCTAGCCAGGCTGGCTTGATCCCATCCTTTCGGTTTTAATTTGTAATTGGTTTTAATCCGGGTGGTTTTAAATGGTTAGCCAAAATTATTTAATGTTTTTAAATTGCTTTTAAATTTTATATGTTATGTTTTTACCATGGCTGTTCACCGCCCTGAGTCCTGTTGGAGAAGGGCGGTATACAAATTAAATAAATAAATAAATAAATATGTCCTTCTGAAGCAGAGGAATCAACCATATTGCCTTGTTTTTAATGGATCCCTTTTACCTGCTTAGCTCATGTGCTTTTCCCGTTTTGTTCGTTCCTTGCAGAAGTTTTGGGAATTGGCTAAACAAGTGAGTGAGTTTATGACCTGGAAGCAAGTGGAATGTCCTTTTGAGAGGGACCGGAAAATCCTTCAATACCTGCTCACCATTCCAGTTTTCAGTGAGGACGGTAAGAGAAGAACACCTGTCATTGTTCAGCATGTCCCAAAGGTGTTTTTTTTTTCAAGAGGCAACTGGACTTTCTGGTTTTTCCTTGAAGACGTTTCACTTCTCATCCAAGAAGCTTCTTCAGCTCCGAAGAAGCTTCTTGGATGAGGAGTGAAATTTCTTCAGCTCCGAAGAAGCTTCTTGGATGAGGAGTGAAATTCTTCAGCTCCGAAGAAGCTTCTTGGATGAGGAGTGAAATTTCTTCAGCTCCGAAGAAGCTTCTTGGATGAGGAGTGAAATTTCTTCAGCTCCGAAGAAGCTTCTTGGATGAGGAGTGAAATTTCTTCAGCTCCGAAGAAGCTTCTTGGATGAGGAGTGAAATTTCTTCAGCTCCGAAGAAGCATTTCAGCTCCGAAGAAGCTTCTTGGATGAGGAGTGAAATTTCTTCAGCTCCGAAGAAGCTTCTTGGATGAGGAGTGAAATTTCTTCAGCTCCGAAGAAGCATTTCAGCTCCGAAGAAGCTTCTTGGATGAGGAGTGAAATTTCTTCAGCTCCGAAGAAGCTTCTTGGATGAGGAGTGAAATTTCTTCAGCTCCGAAGAAGCTTCTTGGATGAGGAGTGAAATTTCTTCAGCTCCGAAGAAGCATTTCAGCTCCGAAGAAGCTTCTTGGATGAGGAGTGAAATTTCTTCAGCTCCGAAGAAGCTTCTTGGATGAGGAGTGAAATTTCTTCAGCTCCGAAGGAGCTTCTTGGATGAGGAGTGAAATTTCTTCAGCTCCGAAGAAGCATTTCAGCTCCGAAGAAGCTTCTTGGATGAGGAGTGAAATTTCTTCAGCTCCGAAGAAGCTTCTTGGATGAGGAGTGAAATTTCTTCAGCTCCGAAGAAGCTTCTTGGATGAGGAGTGAAACTTCTTCAGCTCCGAAGAAGCTTCTTGGATGAGGAGTGAAATTTCTTCAGGTCCGAAAGAGCTTCTTGGATGAGGAGTAAAACTTCTTCAGCTCCGAAGAAGCTTCTTGGATGAGGAGTGAAACTTCCTTCAGCTCCGAAGAAGCTTCTTGGATGAGGAGTGAAACTTCTTCAGCTCCGAAGAAGCTTCTTGGATGAGAAGCGAAATGTCTTCAAAGAAAGTCCAGTTGCCTCTTGAAAAAAGCACTTTGGGATAACCATGGCCTGGAGGACTGAGAATCTCCGTAGACGTGTTCAACATGTTGTATATGACAGCTATTTTGATACACAGGGTGATACGTAATTGCCTACTTTTATTTTCCTTCTGACTTCCAATGCCACAGGCTGTGGCACAGATGGAAGCAATGGGTGGAAACTAATCAAGGAGAGAAGCAACCTAGAACTAAGGAGAAATTTCCTGACAGTGAGAACAATTAACCAGGGGAACAACTGGCCTCCAGAAGTTGTAAATGCTCCATCCCTGGGAGATTGAAAAGCCAATTTGCTGAAATGAGATAGGGTTTCTTGCTTGAGCAGAATGTTGGACTAGAAGACCTCCAACTCTGTCATCCTATTATTTCTTGTTATTAGATTAGTCTTGCCTTGTCTTGAACTGATTGGGCAGTTTACGACCACACAACACCAGGTCCTTGCATTAGAAAAACATCAAACTTCCTAGGTTAAAAATTCCCGTTCAACATCTTGCAGATCTTAGCATTGCTTCCAAAATCATTTTTGGTGCATCTCACAGGCTTTTGGAACAGTTTTTCAGAGCATTGAAGGGAGAAGGAGGAAGCAGCTAATATCAGGAGTGGGCTGCTGGGGGTTCGCAGGGGTTCGGGAGAACCTCTAGCTAAGATTCTGTGCAGTTTGGAGAACCCCCAAATCCCATTCCTGGCTGGTCCCCCCCACCCCACCCCTCCCCTTACAGGAGTCCCCAAACGGGCCGGTTTAGATGCAGGTAAGTGCAGGGCGCACACAGGGCCTCGGGGAGGGCGAAAAATGGGCCTACCGGAAGTTTGGGAAAGCCAGAATAGGCCCGTTTCTCCCGGAGACTCGAGGAAAGCCTCTGGAGCCTGGGGAGGGCAAAAATGCCCCTCCCCCCCCGGTCAGTGCAGGAGACCGACTAGGCCACACCCACCATGGCCATGCCCACCCAGCAACCAGGCAGAGAACCCCTTGCTAAAATTTTTGAAGCCCACCCCTGGCTAACATGGCTTCCATTCCTTCCGGATGAGAATAATAAGGATGTTCATAAGAACCTTGAATCTCACTTATGAGCTATTACGTGCGCTCCAGTTCACGCAAGCTTTTAACCCCATTCGAAATGAGAAAATTATTTCCCCTGAAGACGTGAGGACCACGCATTTGAAAAGATACGGCGTTGCTATCCCACTGGGAACATAATTCGAGACATTAGAAGATGCCTGTAATGCTCATCTTGTCTTTCCTTCTGGTTGTAGCACTTTATTTGGCCTCGTATGAAAGTGAAGGTCCAGAGAATCACATTGAAAAAGACAGGTGGAAGACACTCAGGTGAGTGCTTGAAGGTTTCCAGTGTCCATAAACGGGCTGAATATTTCTTCTTGCATTTGAACTCCTTGTTACCAATGTTTTTTTCTGTTGGGAGAATAATGGCGAATAGCAAATAATAGTGATTTAGACTTATATACCACTTCATAGTGCTTTATAGCACTCTCTAAGCAGTTTACAAAGGTCAGCATACTGCCCCAACAATCTGGGTAATAGTTTTGTCAATCTGAGAAAGATGGACAGCTGAGTCAACCTCGAGCCGGTCAGGATCGAACTGTTGGCATGTGGCAGTTAGCTTGCAGTACTGCATTCTAACCACTGAGCCGCCACAGCTGTTTATAGGAACCATGGTTCTTTATCCTCTTTATAGAATAAGAATGATAGGTATCATTTTGCTTTAGACAAGTATTCCTCGACTTACAACCATTCATTGAGGGACCGTTCGAAGATACAACAGCACTGAAAAAAGTGACTTATGACCATTTTCACACTTATGACCATTGCAGCCAAAGTCACATGATCAAAATTCAGACATTTGCAACTGGTATGTATTTATGACGGTTGCCGTGTCCCAAGGTCATGTGATCCCCTCTTGCGAGCTTTGGATAAGCAAAGGCAATGGGGAAGCCAGATTAACAACCGTGTTACTAAACAAACCATTGCAGTGACTCACTTAACAGCTGTGGCAAGAAAGGTCATGAAATGGGCCAAAGCTCACTTAATAAATGTCTCATTAGCAACAGAAATTTCAAGCTCAGCTGTGGTCATAAGTCGAGGACTACCCTGTTTCCTTGAAAATAAGATCCAACCAGAAAATAAGTCCTAGCGTGATTTTTCAGGATGCTCGTAATATAAACCCTACGCCCCAAAATAAGTCCCAGTTAAGATTGTCAGCCAGATGGGTGTATTTAGTACCGTATTTCCTCCAAAATAAGACCTAACCAGAAAATAAGCCCTAATGCATCTTTTGGAGCAAAAATTAATATAAGACCCGGTCTTATTTCCGGGGAAACACACTACCTGTATATCTTTCTCTTAAAGTATGCAGACTGGCCCTGATGGCAGTTCAGATGAATGCAGGACTTACCGTTGGCCAAGCAATTGGCTAACTCACATGAGTGTCGTCTTGATATTCTAATGGAAGGTCTTCCTTCTGTGTTTGACTTCTCTTACAGGTCCACGCTTCTGGGAAGAGGTTAAGGCGTGACTGGGTGCTTTCCACAGTTGCTGCTATGATCTTGACATGGGTTCTTAGGATGAAGGCCATGGCTGAGGTCGCTTATTTATTTACCCATCCCTCCACTCCTCCTCTTGATGACCAAGAGGCGCGTTTTTAAGTTATGAGAGCTAAGTAGTTGGTGAAGAGCAAGTCGGGACATGATGCTGAGAAGAAAGCGAAGCTGACATGAAGTCAGGCAAGGCAGCTTTCTCCTACCCACTGATTGTCGGATGACATGGCCAGGTGGGTGGCATGCGGTTGATCAAAGAGAACCCAGTGAAGAAAGCCTTTTGAAGATGGGAGTCTTACTGTGAATCATTTTGAAGCACCCTGGATGGGATTTCCCACCCACCCCCTTCCTCATCCCATCCCCACCTGCAAATGCCACTCATCAGATTCCAAGTAGAACTCCACCTGGATTCCAAGTAGAACTTCCCTTCGATCTATCCAAGGGCAACTGGACTGTTTCAGATGCCACATGAGCTGAGGAAGATTTTCGCTGGTGTGATTCTTGTCGGAAAAAAAAAAATCTAGGAACCCTTGCATTTTTCCCTTGAGGGGATCATGGCTCACGACCGTGTTGTTGTGAGGTTCCTAAGATGTTCAGCTATTTATTATGAAAAGGGACATAAGTGCTCTGGATTTTTTGTTTGTTTGTTTGTTTGTTAGTTTGCGAGTAAGCTGCTGGTTGGCCAACTCAACACTAGACATTATTTGGAAGTTTAAAATATTAAGTTCAGCAATAGCGCTAGGAGAAGCAGAGGCTTAGAAAACTAGGTAGCAAATGTAGCTAAACTATGTAGAAATTCCGATCCCTTCCTCTTCAGTGTATTATTGTGCTGTTTTGTCATCTGGGCACATCTGCGCTACAAAGCCAACTGAATTAGGCATGAAACCAGTTTCATTCCGTGACTTTCTCCAAAGAGCCTGAGAAATTTTGGATGGAAATCCGAGTTCAATTTTGAAAGAGAGACCCCCGTTGGAATAAAGCGGGGACTCCGGCTTTTGAAGGTCGTTCATCGATGGGGCCTCTAAACTGGCTTATTATAGAATGTTTTATTTCCAAAACTCATTCATTGGAGAGCCAGAATAATAAAGAGAGGTTTGGAACTGGGCTTACATTTTGTAATGTGGATTTTCCCCAAAATGTCTGTATTTTTCTGCGTCTTTTTCTCCGCTCTCTATATTATTGAATTATTTGGTTTTGTTTTCTCCTCGAGAGGGGGAGGAAAAAAACCCTGCTGGGATTGTAGGTAGATATATAAGTTATGATTTTGTAGGGTTTTATTTAAATGTGCGGATATTATCTAGCAATGCTGATTTAAACTCTGAAATCCTACAGACCCATTGAAAGTTTCTCCTAGCTGAGTCTATAAACTCCATGGTGTTTTGTTTTGGGTTTTTTTGCTTCAAGAACCTCTGAAAATTGCTTGGACTACAAAACAAGTCCTGTTATGTCAGTAGTAGCTCTGAATGCTTAATCCCCGTATTGCCCTCCCCAAGAAATTCTGAAAAATGAAAAGGACCCCCCCAGTCCGTTAACAAGTGATATCCAGAAAAGGGATTTGTATGAGATATGCTATTCCTCGAAATTAATAATAAATAAAAATACATCGTTTGATTGTTCTTCATTTCTTGCAACTTGTGGTTTTGTCGGTGAATTTGCGCCTAAGGTCCAGTAACACATACAGCTAATCCTCATTTTACAACAGTTCATTTAGTGACCGAAGTTACCACAGCACTGAAAAAAAGTGACTTATGACCGTTTTTCACACTTCGGCTGAAGAGGTTGTAAAAAAATGCTTTTAAAAGCCTCTGATGATCCCAGCTGAGCCCCGTGATCATCAGAAGGTTTTTTTTTTTAACTTTTAAAAGCATTTTTTCAGCTGAAGAGGTTGTAGAAAAAAATGCTTTTAAAAGTAAAATAAAAAAAGCCTCTGATGATCACGCGGCTCAGCTGGGATCATCAGAGGGGGGGGCAGGGATTTTTGCTACCGGTTCTTCGAACAACCTGCCACCATTGCTACCGGATCAGGCGATCCGGTCTGAACCAGGAGCATTTCACCCCTGAATCAAACCCTTGGCAACTGACTCATATTTATGACGGTTGCAATGTCCTGGGGCCATGTGATCCCCTTTTGCAACCTTCTGACAAGCAAAGTCTGGATAGCTCTGCAGACTAAAGCACTGTAATTTAACACCAGCTGTCTGCAATTAAAGTAAGTTCGAATCTCACCAGGCTCAAGGTTGACTCAGCCTTCCATCCTTTCTAAGGTAGGTAAATTGAGGACCCAGTTTGTGGGGGCAATAAGCTGACTTTGTATAAAATATACAAAAGTATGAAGGCTATTGCTTAACGCACTGTAAGCCGCCCTGAGTCTCCGGAGAAGGGCGGCATATAAATCAATTTTTTTTAAAAAAAGTCAATGGAAGTCAGATTCACTTAACAATCCTGTTACTAACTTAACAATTGCAGTGATTCATTTAACAGCTGTGGCAAGAAATGTCGTAAAATGGGGCAAAACTCACTTAACAAATGTTTCAGCTGGTAACAGAAATTGTGGTCGTAAATCGACTACCTGTGATCATCAAGGCACAACCAATCCAGATTTTATTCCTAAATTGCACGCTGGCACAACCTTGAGTAGAGGGAGTAACATTTAGATTTAACCACATTTTTTAAAAAAATTCACTAATGTCTGTTCTCTTGATCCCACTGCACAACTCTTTCAGAACTAATTCAGCTTTCCAGCATTGTTTTATCAAGTAGATGTGAATTTAAAAGGCGGCATGTTTTAATTAACTCGGCTATTAAAACTCTCCATTAACTGAATAGCATTCATCTGTGTCGTTCGTCGGGCAACATTAATTACTTTTTAACATTACTGGTTTTAGAAATCTGCTGAAAGCAAGGGATTTTTGTCTTTTTGCAGGTGACACCTGCTCCTCTGTGTTAATGCACTTACCTTGCTAAAAAAAAAAATCCCCTCTTTTTTCAAATGGATTGAGATTATGAGATGCAAATTTGAGAAACTGTGGTTGATTGCTTCTTGTAAATGAGGTTACCCTATTAACTTGCATAATGCATCACTTTTAAACTCTCCCTGTAACAGGAATTCTGTCACAGGATTATGTGCCCACATGTTGGTTTGTTTTTTATTATAATAGTAATTTTATTAAAAATTACATTTACAATGATAAAAACAAATACCAAAAAAGCAAAAGAATAAAAAGCAAAAACAGTGCGCCAAAATGAAAAAAAAAAGGAATGTAGTAAAGAAAAAGAAAAATATATAAAGAAATGGCTTCCCGCTTCATCACAAGTTTAAACAATTTTAGTAACTAATCGCCGCCTCTTAAAATACAAGATCTCCCAATATCCATTTTCTTACTTATAAACAAATTCTTAAAATCTCATCATGTCAGAGCTGATCAGCAAAAAAGTCCATTAAGGATTACCAGAGATAACATATCTTTTTAACCTTGACCAAATAAACACATTTTCTATGCCTTCATCTTACTTCTAGTCCACGGGTGTCAAACTTGTGGCATCACATTGCTGTTACGTGACATATTGCAATGTTTTTCCCCTTCACGGAGCTGAGGTGGGCATGGCCTGTGTGTGATGCATCCGGCCCGCAGGCCGCCAGTTTGACACCCCTGTATCTAGTGTCAACCCTGAAACTAACCTGACCGAAGCTATTTTGGAAGCTTCAGTGTTGCCACACTGGAGCTGAGGGATGGGGTTCGGGGGGGGGGATAGAGATAGCTGGGGTTTTGTAGTCAAAACAAAATACTTTCCCCTGGGAACCAAGGACATTCTCACACCTAGTCAAAGAGAGGAGGAATGATGTTACCAGGCAACCAGACGCCACCTTGATTGGACCATGTGACTGATTGTTTGGGGAAAAGGAAAATTTTTTACTTTTAATTAGGTGAAATCCGCGGGAATCTTCAGAGTCGGATTTCACCACAACTGTGCCAATATGATATACCTAATAAAACTATTCTTTGATGAGTCTACCTGCCTGAGAGTTCTGTTTGCTATGGGTGTATTACCTAGAACCATGACATCTAGTGCATCATACTACAAATGATGTTGATTTTGTATCTTGTGTCATTTTCACAATGACCTCATGTTCCAGGGGACATAAACTGTCCCTTGTGCAGATGTTCCTGTAGCGTGTCTGATTCTACCTTCTGTTCAAATTACCATGTTCACAAGCTCTTTAGAATCAGCATTCTGTGCTGGGTTTGGGTATGAGTGGAATGCGGATTCCAAAGGACTTGTGATAATGACACTTCAGGGATCAATGATGTTTTTATGAATGGCAAGATATGCAGAATCACACTCTTTACTTCTCAATCCATCAGCCGTCCCTCCTGTGCAAACTAGATTCTTTTCTTGCCTTTAAGTGAAGTGGGATCTGTGAGTTTAGTTCATGGATTCTTTCTATGGATCTACACACGACTAAAACTTGTCATAACCTTTAACTGGGCAAAACGTCGTATCACAGGGCCGCAATTTCTGAACCAAAGTCAAAAATAGACTAACTTACAGAATGAGTCCAAAATCCAGGATCCATGACTCCTGAGGGAATTAAATTTGGGGAAAGTGTGCTACTGTTGCACTGCTACTGTAGTCACATGGTCTTCATTTTCAACACTTCAAGGGAAGGGAAGGGAAGGGAAGGGAAGGGAAGGGAGGCCAAGGCAGGGAAGGGAGAAGGAAAAAGGGGGAAGGGGAGGGTAAAGGAAAGGAAAGGAGGAAAGAAGAAAGAAAGGGAAGAAGGGAAGGGAAGGAAAGAAAGGAAGGAAAGGGAAGGAGGAAAGGGAAGGGAAGGACAGAACAGGAAGAAAGGAAAGAAGGAAAGGAAAGAAGGAAAAGAAAGGAAAGAGGAAAGAAGGGAAGGGAAGGAGGGAAGGGAAGGGAAGGAAGAAAGGAAAGAAGGGAAGGAAAGAAGGAAAGGAAAGGGAAAAGGAAAGAAGGAAAAGAAAGAAGGGAAGGGAAGGGAAGGAAGAAAGGGAAGGGAAGAAGGAAAGGGCAGGAGGAAAGGGAAGGGAAGGGAAGGAAGAAAGGAGAGAAGGGAAGGAAAGAAGGAAAGGAAAGGGAAAAGGAAAGAAGGAAAAGAAAGAAGGAAAGGAAAGGAAAGGAAAGGAAAGGAAAGGAAAGGAAAGGAAAGGAAAGGAAAGGAAAGGGAAAAGAAAAGTTCTGATGCTCCCTGCCAAATTCCCACAAAGTCAATGGGGAAGCAGGTAGAAAGTCCCACTGTTTTTTTGCCCACCCTTGGCCATTCTGTTTTTCTGTTTAAGTAGAGAAATATCTCTGAAATGACCCAATGGGGCATGGGTTGTGTAGTATTTTTTTAAAAATCCATCTTAAAACTCTCCGTACACTCACCAACACATAATAGCAATCGTATGCTATACGTAGCAATAGCATATAAGCATTTACACTGCCCCGTAGCATTTGCAGCCCTCTCTTAAGCAGTTTACAGAGTCAGCCTATTGCCCCCAACAATCTGGGTCCTCATTTTACCCTTGGAAGGATGGAAGGCTGAGTCAACCTTGAACCCCATCAGGATCGAACTCCAGGCAGTGAGTTAGCCTGAAATACTGCATTCTAACCCCTGCGCCACCAGGACTCTTAAAGTTATGCCGATTAAACAGTTGAAAAGAAGTTAAGCAAAAGTAAATCATGGCTCCTAATTGTTGAAGTTAGAGCTTTGTTATCTCAAGGCTATAGATACTGGGCAAAAACAATCTTCGCATTCTTTCCTCCCAGTTCCAGTTCAAAGGAGAAAAGAATTTTCTCATGGGTGGGATGTAGTGTCCTTGTACTTTTTGCAGATGAGTTGGCCAAAGAAATATTTTTCATTGTACAATCGTCTCTCCAAGATCTGTAGCTTCTTTGGCTTTTGAACGAATTCTCAAGAGGAGACATCCACACCAGTGGTAGGTTTCAAAATTTTGTACTACCGGTTCTGTGGACGTGGCTTGGTGGGCTGGCAGAGGAAGGATACTATAAAACCTCCATTCCCTTCCCACTCCAGGGGAAGGTTACTGCAAAATCCCCATTTCCTCCGATCAGCTGGGACTCGGGAGGCAGAGAATAAATGGGGGTGCGGTCGGTCAGAATTTTTACTACCAGTTCTCCGAACTACTCAAAATTTCCGCTACTGGTTCTCCAGAACAGGTCAGAACCTGCTGAAACCCACCTCTGATCCACACATCTGTTGGGAGGGCAGAGGGAGACAAGGAAGAAGAGGTCAAGGGATGTTATGACATCTGTGTGCAAATTATGTGAAAGGTGTAAGACTTGGCCTTGTTGGAAGAAATGTCCATCTGGGTTCATTCAGTTCCAAGTGGGGAAAAAGACACTGGAAACATGGAGACTGTTTGGAAAGATGGTTTAATGATGAACAAGATCACATGGTTTGAGATCCTGAACAGAAAAGGGGCGAGATGGTGAGAGTGCCTGGGTTTTATGCCCTCTGTTGAGCTTTGAATTTGAACTTGTATTCTGATTGGTTGTCAGACTCCCATGGGGCCATGCAGGGGCACCTCTGTAGGTGTCCTGAGTCCCAAGCTTGGTTGAGCCTTGCTGGGTGATGCAATCTCCCCAGATGCCATGTGGTGAGCTCTGTTGCTAGATGGGTAGAGGGCTAATCCTTTCTTTGTTGGATCTTGGGTGAGGGCAATTCCTACTATGGCTCTGCTTGAAGGAGGTAGACCTTTGTTATGTAGAAAAGACTGGCCCAGGCCTTAATGGCCCATTGACAAGGGTGGCGGGGGGACTGAGTTTCTGCCTCCCTTTTAGGGGAAATATTCTGCCCTTTTAATATTTCCTAGAATATCTCATTTTTCTAGGAGAGGGGTGGGTGCTAACTTCCTACAGCATAAAGACATCAGGCACCATCTACCGTGTTTCCCTGAAAATAAGACAGTCTTATATTTTTTTTGAACCCCGAAATAAGCTCTTGGCCTTATTTTCGGGGAGATCTTATTATTTTGGGGCACTTGGAGCAAGATTTTGCCTCTTGCCATCTTACCTGATTTCCAGTTCTGTGTTTAAATATTTTCGGGGAGGGCTTATTTTCAGGGGGAGGCTTATTTTAGCGCATGCGCTCCAAAAGCCCGATTGGGCTTATTATCAGGGGAGGTCTTATTTTTGGGGAAACAGGGCATATGGTGACAAATGGCACCATCTATATCAGGAAAGGTTTTCTCCCACGTATTTGGTTACAACCACTCTTTAGAAATGTCTTAGAATAGAATAGAATAGAATAGAATAGAATAGAATAGAATAGAATAGAATAGAATAGAATAGAATAGAATAGAATAGAATAGAATAGAATTCTTTATTGGCCAAGTGTGATTGGACACTCTTCTGCCTCTTGAAAAATCGCTATTCCTGGAGACATTCAGAGAAAGAATGCCTCCAATTTCTCAGCCCAGAAATTTGGCAAATTTTGACTGGCCATCTGCACAAAGCCCTGGATACCTCCGTAATGTTATGGTTCTCGACTTATGAACATTCAAATGATTTGAAGTTATGACAGCACTCAAAAAAGTGACTTGCAACCCATTCTCAAAGTTACAAATGCAAGCCAAGTACCCAAATCTTGATTGTCGTAATTTGGTCCCATGGTCCAAATAATCATGATTTGGGTACTTGGCTTGCATTTACAATGCAGTCACATGATCACAATTTACAACTTTCCCAGCCAGCTTCAGACCAGAAAAATCATCAAGGAACACTAGATTTGCTTAATAGCTGTGATTCATAAAATGAGCATGTGATTCACTTAACAACCATGATAAAAATGGTCATAAATTTGGATCCGATTGCTTGATGAGTCACTTAATGGCTGCATCACTTAGTGACTGAAATTCGGATCCGAATTGTGGTTGTAAGTTGAGGAATACACCAATCTTTCTAAAAAATAATGTTTTTCAGAAAACTTAGACCAAACCTTTTACATCAAACTAAAATCTAAAATAATAATATTAGGTAGATTGGGTGCAATCCCAAAACAACTGGAGCACCACTTGAACATCATCGGAATTGACAAAATCACCATCAGTCAATTGCGAAAGGCAGCTTTACTCAGAAGAGCTTACATCCTCTGAGGATATCTTTAACAACATCAAACATCCACATTTGGCTTTCCCAGGATCTTGGGAAGGACTCAGTAGGTGGATAAAAGGCCAAATCCCATCCAAACATCTGGTGGACTTTGCAACACACCATAATTAACGCAGATAGAAACTAGCAAAACCACATCAAAGACAAAGCTCTCATCCAATGAACCCATCAAACCACTTTTGGAAACAGGTGGCAATCCAGGATAAATGGAAGTAGGAGGTACAGGTAGTCCTTGGATTATGACAACAATTTCTGTTGTTAAGCGAGACAGTTGCTAAGTGATTTTTGCTCCATTTTACAAACTCCCTTGCCACAGTTGTTAGGTCAATCACTGCAGTTATTACCGTATTTTTCAGAGTATAAGACGCACCTTTTTCCCCAAAAAAAGAGGGTGAAAATCTGGGTGTGTCTTATACTCCAGCTTCTCAAATGGAGGTTTTCAGAGGCTGAAAAAAGTATCAGAAAAGAAGCTTCAGAAAAAAAGCCCCCAAACAGAGCTTCAGGGACTTTTTTTCTGAAGCTCTGTTTCAGAGGCTTTCAGAGGCAGAAAAAAAAAGTTTTTTCTGAAACTGAGTTTCAGGAGTTTCAGCGGCAGAAAAAAAAAAAAAAGAAAGGCACAATCAAGGAACCTGTTGCTAAAATTCACCTCTGGGAACAGCTGATTGGGGGTATTCCGGAGGCTGATCCACCTGCCAATCAGCTTTTTTCTTATTTTCCTCCCCAAAAACTGTGCGTCTTATACTCCGGTGCATCTTATACTCCAAAAAATACTGTAAGTTAGTAACACGGTGAACTTGGTTTCCCCACTGACTTTGTTTGTCAGAAGGTCACAAAAGAGGATCACATGACCCCGGGACTTTGCAACCGTCATAAATATGAACCAGTTACGAAGCATCCAAATTTTGATCATATGGCAGGCGGGATGCTGCAAGGGTTGAGAGTGTAAAAAATGGTCATAAGTCACTTTATCAATGTCATTGTAACTTCAAATGGTCACTAAGTGAATGGTTGTATGCAGAATTTGAGCAGAGCCAGCAACTTGTGATTTGGAGGCATCAATAGACCCCCTTTTCATCTCCTCTTCTCGGGCTTCTTGCTTTCAGGACCTTAAAGAGCAATATATGTTAAATGAGAAGGTGACCTGCTATGCAAATGAAGAGGCAGCCTCTGGCATTATCTTCATTCTAAGAATGCTACTCTTGTGTTGTTTTTAAAAAGTGCAGTTTAAGGTTGGACCATTTTGAGCAGGGAAATGTTTGGATAACGGAGGATTAAAATGCTCCTCTGTTCTGAATTCAGTTGCCACCTCCCGGATGAAATTTCATTTGTTAATGTACAGCAACGACTGCAGTTGGAATCCATGCTCATCTCTGAGTCCCTGAGCTGGAGAAATCCTGCTCTAAATCAAGTTAGGAAATATTTATCATTGTTGATCAACAGTGCCCTCTTGTGGACAATGATCTATATGGATTCCTTTTAAGCATTTTATTAAAGCTTATTAATAGGAATAGGAATAGGAATAGGAATAGGAAAACATAGCACAGCACAGCACAGCATAGAATAGAATAGACCTTGGAAGTCTTCTCGTCCAGCTCTCTGCTCAAGCAGGAGAGCCTATACCAGAGGTGGGTTTCAGCAGGTTCTGACCAGTTCTGGAGAACCGGTAGCGGAAATTTTGAGTAGTTTGGAGAACCGGTAGTAAAAATTCTGACTGGCCCCGCCCCCATCTATTCTCTGCCTCCTGAGTCCCAGTTGATCAGGAGGAAATGGGGATTTTGCAGTAACCTTCCCCTGGATTGGAGAGGGAATG
Organism: Pantherophis guttatus; assembly: GCF_059756535.1. Taxonomy (NCBI): domain Eukaryota; kingdom Metazoa; phylum Chordata; class Lepidosauria; order Squamata; family Colubridae; genus Pantherophis; species Pantherophis guttatus. The sequence goes on along the minus strand of NC_142070.1, from coordinate 10,953,780 downwards.
GAGATTTTACAGTATCCTTCCCATGCCATACCCACCAAGCCATGCCCACCAAGCCACGCCCACCAAGCCACACCCACAGAACCGGTAGTAAAAAAATTTGAAACCCACCACTGGCCTATACCCGTGATGTATAACCATATCTGTGAGTACATGAGCTTTGCCCTAGCTCAGCTCCAGCGCGCATGCATGCGCCAACCAGCTGATTTTCGGGCCTTCCAGGCCCACCGGAAATTGGGAAACAGGCCGTTTCCGGCCTCCGAAGGGCCTTTGGGTGGGGGGAGGCCGTTTTCGCCCTCCCCAGGCTCCAAGAAAGCCTCTGGAGCCTGGAGAGGGTGAAAAACGGGCCTACCGGGCCCACCGTGCCATTGTGTGCGAAAAGCAGGGGGAGAAAACAATAGAATACATGTTCCTGCACAGGAACAGGAAGTTCAACTGCAAAGCCCAAAGAAGGTATAAAAGATACCGACTCTTAACTCCATGTGGTTAACTACCAGAACCCATGTGCTTCTGCTTCATCATTAAATCTTCTTTCCAATCAGCCTCCATGTTTCCAGTGTCTTTCTCCTGGCTTAGAACTGAACCAGATGGATATTTCTTCCCACAGTTGCGTATTTTAGTAGTCAGCCTTATCCAGCCTTATCCAGATCTGCAAGCACTTCATGGCGATGGCCTAGTCAGTTTGGCCAATGGAATTCTGGGTATTGTATTTCAACGGTACTGAAGCAATCCGGTTGAGGGAATTATGTTTTAAGCACCGCTGTCTCTTTTCGTATTTGTCCACTATTATTATCCTTGTATTATTGCTGCTTTTATTTCCTGCTGTTCGGATCGTATGGCAGTATTACTCTATTATAAATACATTATTAATGCCATTATTAATTGAATGCATATCGTCCTCTTAATAAAGTAAAACTGCAACCATTTACAGATTTGAAAGAAAAGTATACCACAAAGCAAAACAAAAAACAAAATATTAAGCACCAAGAGGAGAAAACAGCTTATACAGCAGCCTTCAAGAACTATACTCAGAGAAATCCTGGGTAGAAATTAAATTGAATTTTCAGAACATAGTAAAATAGAAATCCCGAAGTTATCCGGTGCATAGATCTACCTATATCAGTGATGGGTAACCTTTTTGCTGTCACATGCCAAAAGCCGGGGGAGTGCGGGGGAGGGAGGGGATCGCGTGCGTGCCCATATCCATAATTCAATGTGCCCCCCCGTGCACACATGCACGACCCCCTCGTGCTCCCCACGCTTTTGGTACGTGATGGCACAGTGGGCCCGGTAGGCCCGTTTTTCGCCCTCCCCAGGCTCCAGAGACTTTCTTGGAGCCTGGGGAGGGCAAAAACAGCCTTTTCCACCCCCTCACAGGCCCTCCAGAGGCCGGAAACGGCCCATTTCCCAACTTCTGGTGGGCCCAGAAGGTCCGAAAATCAGCTGGACGGAGCGCATGCACGCTGGAGCTGAGCTAGGGCAACGCTTGCATGCCCACAGATATGGCTCCACGTGCCACAGGTGCCATAGGTTCACCATCACGGACCTATACTATAGGCTGGGGTTGGGAGAATCCAGGCAACCACTAGAGGGCAGAAAAGAGATACAGAAAAGATTACTCATTACTGCAATCTAAAGGTTGTTTTGATATTTGCAGCCCAGGTATGGAATGCTAAGTTAATACATATCAGCCAAGTTGTCCAAATGCAAGTAACTTAATGGTAATTAGCTGAAATTAAGGTCACCAGCCAAAATAGCATAGGGGTTAAAGTAAAGGATTGGATCCAGTCCCATCTCAATAATGCTTCAGGAAGCCAATTGTAAGTATCAAGAGAGTCAAAACTGGGAAATCTGGTGGTGAAATCCAGATCCTTCACTGTCTGTGTCATTTTGACCAAGCAGGCTAAGGACATGTTATATTTGTATTTTGCCATGGTTGGAAGGATGGCTGAAGGGTGGGCTACAGGTGCTATGCAAACAAGAGGTCAGCTGACCCACAGGACCAATGAGATTCTGTTCCTTTAAAGCAAAGCTGTCCAACCTTGGCAACTTTTAACACCTGGGGCTTCAACTCCCAGAATTCCCCAGCCAGCATGGAGTCATTCCCCATTCAGGAGACCCTTGAGTGAGCCCTCAGGATTTCCTGGCAGATCTGGGCAAGAGGCAAGCCAATTTAATCTTCCTGAAGTTACCTGAGACTGTTGCCCCCTCTTCCTTTTGCATTCAAGTAAATCTTAAACCAGTAATGGTGAATATTTTGCACTCGTGGGAATCAAAAGTTCAGAAAATGCCTAACTTGACTCTGCTGGTCTCTGTCTCTCTCTCTCTCTCTGTCTCTCTCTTCTCTCTACTCTCTTCTCTCTCCCTCTCTCTCTCTTTCTTCTTCCCTCCCTCTCCCTCCCTCTGTCTCTCTTTCTCCCTCTCCCTCCCTCTCTGCCTCTCTCCCTCCCTCTCTCTGTGTGTCTCTCTCTCCCTCTCTCTCTTCTCTCTCCTTCCCTCTCTCCCCTCTCCCTCCCTCTCTCTCTTTCTCCCTCCCTCTCTGTCTCTGTCTCTCTCCCTCCGTCTCTCTCTCCCTCTCTCTCCCTCTCTGCTTCTCTCTCTTCTCTCCCTCTCTCCCTCTTCTCTTTCTCCCTCCCTTTGTCTCTCTGCCTTGCTCTCTTTCTCTCCCTCTCCCTCCTTCTCGTCTCTCCCTCTCTCTTCTCTCTCTCTCCCTCCCTCTCCCTCTTTCTTTCTCCCTCCCTCTCCCTCTCTCTCTCTCTTTCTCTCCCTCTCCCTCCTTCTCTTGTCTCTCCCTCTCTCTCTTCTCTCTCTCCCTCCCTCTCCCTCTTTCTTTCTCCCTCCCTCTCCCTCTCTCTCCCTCTCTTTCTCTCCCTCCCTCTCCCTCTCTTTCTCCCTCCCCCCCTCTCTCTCACACACACAGTCCTTCAAACAAAAGAGAAAGAATTCTTTATCTTTTCTCCCCACCACAAATCTAGGTCGCCCTGAATAGTGGCACTTGGTGGCCCCACCAAAGCTGGGTCTGAAGTTGGAGTCTTCGGCTCTAGTGCAACCAGAGGTAGGCGTCACATACTGTAACAACCCGTTCACCGGAAATGTGAGCACGTGCCAACCATGCATGCGTGCGGCATCAAAAAACACAGCAATTTGCTCGTGCGTGCCGTCTGTGCATGCATGCAGTGTCAAAAACACGGCGATATAGAATGGGATTGCGCCCATGTGAGTGGGCAGGCCCACCAACAGGTTGCAACTACCGATTCACCCGAACCAGCAGCAGCCTATTACTGAGGGTGATCGCTGACACTCAAATAGTCCACCATGCACCAGCTCTTGGTGCGACTGACCCATGGCCCATCATTCCTCAGGATCTGCTGCACACTCTGCTTACCTTCAGGTAATCTTCTTTGTCTGCTGACAGGTCCCTGAGGCTGCTCCAGATTGCACGAGACCTTCATCCTTGAAGTGTCTTTGGAGAACGTTCTTCTCCAGATCCTGAAAACCATGTGAAAGCATGGTCCGTTCTCACATGATTTTTGGAGATTCTGGAGGCCCCGTGAGCAGGGGTGAAATCCAGCAGGTTCTGACAGGTTCTGGAGAACCGGTAGCGGAAATTTTGAGTAGTTCAGAGAACTGGGAAATACCACCTCTGGCTGGCCCCCGAGTGGGGTGGGAATGGAGATTTTGCAATATCCTTCCTCCAGGATTGGGGAGGGAATATCTGATCTCGCTCTTGTGATCTGGCGAGATCCGGCCATGAATGGCATGAATGAGTTTTTAATGTTTTTAATTTTTAAATGTTTTTTATAATGATTTTTTAAAATGTATTGTGAGCCACCCTGAGTCTTCGGAGAGGGGCGGCATATAAATTAAATTAAATTAAATTAAATTAAATTAAATTAAATTAAATTAAATTAAATTAAATTAAATTAAATTAAATTAAATTAAATTAAAATATTAAATATTAAATAATTAAATTAAATTAAATTAAATTAAATTAAATTAAATTGGGATTTTGCAGTATCCTTCCCCTGCCACACCCGCCAAGCCACACCACACCACACCACGCCCACCAAGCCACGCCCACAGAACTGGTAGTAAAAACATTTGAATTTCACCACTGCCTGTGAGAGTACACCCCTTTCTGGGGTGCTACCCCAAATGCCATGGCGTGTCAGCTTTCATGCACATATGACAATAGCAATAGCTCTTAGACTTATATATCGCTCCATCATAGTGCTTTATCCCATTCTCCGAGCTGTTTACAAATGTCAGCATATTCCCCCTAACAATCTAGGTCCTCATTTTATTGATCTCGGAAGAAGTCAACGTTGACTTCTGAGTCAATTTTGAGCTGGTCAGGATCGAATTCCTGGCTGTGGGCAGAATTTGCCTGCAATGCTGCATTCTAACCACTGCGCCACCAGGATTCCTCTCATAGCTTCACCATCATTTCCTTAAGCCCGGGGGGTGGGGAGGGGCTTCCTCTCTCACTCTCAGCCCTACCTGTCTTTGGAGCCTGCACCTGCGAGACAGTCTTTCAGTGATGGAGCGTGATCAAAATTCCAGTGATAAAACTGATTATTCCCAGGCCACCCATCCTGAGCCTCTCTAAAAAGCTGTGTAATTTATGGACTGTGATGCCACCTGTATGGTGCAGCTGTCAGGACCATTTTTCTGATGCAGAAAATGCGATACTCCGGAAAGGGAGACGGGGTGCATGATTTAAGTGAAAGCCATGCTCGGTGGGGGCTTGGCTTTTACCTAATTGGAAACATCAACTCTCTCTTTTTTTCCCCTGCTAGAGCATTGAAACTGATGACCCTCTCCCAGATTTTGGTAAAAATCTCTCTCTGTGTTTCTAGTCTGTCTCTGTCTGTCTGTCTGTCTATCTGTCTCTCTCTCTGTCTTTTTCTTTCTTTCTTTCTTTCTTTCTTTCTTTCTTTCTTTCTTTCTTTCTCTTTCTCTCTTTCTATCTCTCATCGGTCGGTCGGTCTGCCTGTCTGCCTGCCCCTCTCTCTCTTCTCTCTCTCTCTTTTTCTCTCTGTCTCTCTGTCTCTGTCTATCTCTCTCTCTCTAGTTTGTCTCTTTTTCTGTTTCTCTGTCCCTCTGACTCTATCTCTCTAGTCTCTCTCTCTGTGTCTCTCTAATCTCTCTCTCTTTCTCTCTCTGTCCCTCTCTCTCTAGTCTGTCTCTCTCTGTCCCTCTCTCTAGTCTCTCTCTCTGACTCTCTGTCTCTCTCTGTCCCTCTCTCTCTGTCCCTCTCTCTCTCTCTCTTGTCTCTCTCTCACTCACTCTGTCCCTTTCTCTGACTCTCTCTGTCTCTCTCTGGCCCCCCCTCTCTAATCTGTCTCTCTTTTTCTCTGTCTCTCTGACTCTCTGACTCCATCTATCTATCTATCTCTATAGTCTGTCTCTGTCTCTCTAATCTCTCTCTCTTTCTGTCTCTGTCCCTCTCTCTCTCTCTCATCTCTCTCTCTCTCACTGTCCCTCTCTTTCTCTGACTCTCTCTGTCTCTCTCTGCCCCCCTCTCTCTCTAATCTGTCTCTCTCTTTCTCTGTCTCTCTGACTCTCTGTCTCTCTGACTCCATCTATCTATCTATCTCTATAATCTGTCTCTGTCTCTCTAATCTCTCTCTCTTTCTGTCTCTGTCCCTCTCTCTCTCTCATCTCTCTCTCTCTCACTCTGTCCCTCTCTTTCTCTGACTCTCTCTGTCTCTCTCTGCCCCTCTCTCTCTAGTCTGTCTCTCTCTTTCTCTCTCTCTCTGTGTCTCTGTCTCTCTGACTCCGTCTATCTATCTATCTCTCTAGTCTGTCTCTGTCTCTCTAATCTCTCTCTGTGTCTCTGTCCTTCTCTCTGTCTTTGTCTGTCTCTCTCTCTCCTTCTTTCTCTCTCTTTCTGCAGATTCCACAAAAAATAGAAGCAGGCCGTGGGCTCCCCAGGATGCCAATTTCTTGAAACAGATCCAAAGAGTTGTCTCTCGTTCTCCTAAAGATGTTTTTTTATGAGATGAGGAGGAAGAGAGCTGATTCCGTGTAGAGGATGACCTCTGCCAAGCCTCTGCGGGGCACAAATGTGTAGCTTTGACCTTCATCATCCATTGTGGGGAGGGGGGGCAGATAACAGGGTGGGCTATGGAAAAAAAAAACTCACCTCCTTCACCCTGATCTGAGTCTAATGCACTAAAAGCACTGAAAAACGTACTTCTCTTTCTATATGGGATCAAACGGTGGATCACTTAAAATTTCAACTGGAGCATTTTTCAGAAATCTGGACTGCAAATAACATAACGTTTAACCTCTTTTTTCCACCCCTGTCCCTTCTTGTCTGGTAAGTAGACTTCAAAATGAACGATGCAATCATATAATATTTTTGGGAGAAAGAGTTTTCTATAACCGTCGTTCCTATTTCTCTGTTTTTTTCCCTCCCCCCTTTTTTTTAAAAAAAAAAATACTATCCCCAAATAGTCACAGCAGTTTTCAGGCAGAGAACTGAAATATCTATATATCAAAGCATCTTGAAATTGAATGTATTGGCTCTGATTCTCTCTTTTTTTGTTTGTTTGTTTGCAAGCTGGAAGAAGAGGAAATGATTTGTTAATCGACTGATACAATATACTAAAGCATTCCACTGCCAGCTCACTAAAAATTCAGCAACATCTGTACCCTAAATTTAGCTTATATCAAATTGCTTCACTTGTGATTATTGTTTACAGCTATTAGCGTGACTGCAAAACTGTAAAACTGCATAACATGAATGCGTTCTCACGCCCTTGCCTATCCCTTCCAATATTTTGAATATTCAGATAATCCCAGGAATATATATATTAGCAGTTACTTAAATGGGGAAGATTCCTAGCATTTGTTCAAAAACTGAGAGGGAAAAAAAAACTTAATCTGGCATACTCAATGTACCCTCACTTTTCTTTTAAGTGTCTTTTCTAATCTGGTGTGCACTGGCATTTATAAGAGATGTAGTTCCAGCATGTTTGAATGGGATGGGATGGGACGGAACGGAACGGAACGGAACGGAACAGAACAGAACAGAACAGAACAGAATAGAAAATATGGAATGGAATGGAATGGAATGGAATGGAATGGAATGGAATAGAATAGAATAGAATAGAATAGAATAGAATAGAATAGAATAGAATAGAATAGAATAGAATAGAATAGAAAATATGGGATGGGATGGGATGGGATGGGATGGGATGGGATGGGATGGGATGGGATGGGATGGGATAGGATAGGATAGGATAGGATAGAAAATATGGAATAGAATGGAATGAAATGGAATAGAATAGAATAGAATGGAATGGAACGGAACGGAACGGAACAGAACAGAACAGAACAGAACAGAACAGAACAGAACAGAACAGAACAGAAAATATGGAATGGAATGGAATGGAATGGAATGGAATGGAATGGAATAGAATAGAATAGAATAGAATAGAATAGAATAGAATAGAATAGAATAGAATAGAATAGAACAACCTGATCATTGTGGCTTAGAAGTCAGCTTGCAGTCCCAAAACCACATTAAGGAATGTGGGGAACCACATTAAGGAAAGATAATCGATAATAAATTAATCATTACAACATCATCAAGAGAGTAAAAGAATTGAAATGGAAATGGGCTGGTCACATAGCAAGAAGAACTGATGGCAAGTGGAGCAAGGCAGTCATAGAATGGATCCCACTTGATAAAAGCGTCCACGAAAGAGACCTAAAAAACCGTGGTGGGAAAGTGGTTAGAATGCAGTACTTCAGGCTACTTCTGCTGCCTGCCGGCTGCCTGCAGTTCAGCGGTTCGATCCTCACCGGCTCAAGGTTGACTCAGCCTTCCATCCTTCCGAGGTGCGTAAAATGAGGAGCCAGATTGTTGGGGGCAATAGGCTGATTCTGTAAACTGCTTAGAGAGGGCTGTAAAGCACCTTGAAAGGGTGTAAAAGTCTAAGTGCTATTGCTAAAACAAGATGGATCAACGACATCAGCAAGTATTGCGAGTCCAATTAGCAAAAGAAAGCTCAGGATCGTATTGGTTGGAAACATGCGGAAGAGGTCTTCATCCTGCAGTGGATGGCTAGGATGATGATGATGATGATGATGATGATGATGATGATGATGATGATGATGATAATGATGATGATGATGATGATGATGATAATGATGATGATGATGAAATTAATGATATCCAGGAAACTAAACCCAGGTAGCTCTGTGATTAAAGGGCAGTATTGCAGGATGTTGGCTGCACAGATGTTGGCTTTTTTTGGCAGCTGCGGCACATGTTTTGACATGGCTTCCCTAATTTCACGTGTTTTCAGCCTTACAGTACTCTAGCAAGTGAACCTCAAGAATGGCCAATCAGAGGAACTGACCAAAGACTGACAAATTGATCTAGAGAGCTCTGAAGCTTGTTAGGAGCTCCTTAGAGATTCTTAAATAAGGCAATGAAGGCAAGCAAATCAATGATCTTGAAGGACGACCTTCTACCATGAACAACCTGCTCCTACAGCAGGGGTCTCCAACCTTGGCAACTTTAAGACTTGTGGACTTCAACTCCCAGAATTCCTCAGCCAGCTGGCTGAGGAATTCTGGGAGTTGAAGTCCGCAAGTCTTAAAGTTGCCAAGGTTGGAGACCCCTGTCTTACAATGTACAGCCCAAGGGAAACAATGAAGGGCAATGTTTCATGGAACACCTATGACTTTGGGTGCTTAGAACCCTGCCAGGTGGGGAAGGTTCAGGAACACACATTAAATTCCAGTTAAGAACTTAAACAAATGTCTCACTTAACAACAGAAATTTTGGGCTCAATTGTGGTCATAGGTTGAGGATTACCTGTGCATATTAATTTCCAATTAAGCTGAATTATTTCTCATGCCTGTACACAAGAATCTGGCCAACTAACAGTCAGCACTAAATTGGTGCTAGATAAGAATTAATGGAATTCAAGAGGAGTTTTGTTTTTTTTAATTTGATTTATATGCCGCCCTTCTCCGGAGACTCAGGGCGGCTTACAATGCGTTAAGCAATAGCCTTCATACTTTTGTATATTTATACAAAGTCAGCTTATTTCCCCCACAAACTGGGTCCTCAATTTACCTACCTTAGAAAGGATGGAAGGCTGAGTCAACCTTGAGCCTGGGGAGATTCGAACTTGCAGTAATTGCAGGCAGCTGAATGTTAATAACAGGCTATTAGTCTGCTGCGCCACTAGGCTCTTGTCAAAGAGTTGAACTTGGACTGATGAAATTCAATGTAGAGAAAACTAAAGTCTTACACTTAGGCAAAAAAAAAAAGTACACCTATAGATTGGGTGAAATCAGGCTTAATAGTAGTAACTGTGAGAGGGATATTGGAGTTTTAGTCGACAACCAATTAAATGTGAGCCAACCGTGTGCGGCAGCAGCCAAAAAAGCCAATGCAATCCTAAATTGCATTAACAGAGGGATACAATCAAGATCAAGAGAGGTACTAATAGCACTCTATAAAACCTTAGTAAGACCACACCTAGATTACTACATCCAGTTTTGGTCACCACACTATAAAAAAAAGATGTTGCGACTCTAGAAAAAGTGCAGAGAAGAGCAACCAAGATGATTAGGGGACTGAAGACTAAAACATACGATGAACGGATGCAAGTACTCGGTATGGCTAATCTAGTGAAGAGAAGGACCAGGGGAAAGATGATAGCAGTCTTCCAATATTTGAGGAGCTGCCACAGAGAGGAGGGGGTCAAGCTATTTTCCAAGGCACCCAAAGGGCAGACAAGGAATAATGGATGAAAACTGATCAAGGAGAGATTCAACCTGGAAATAAGGAGAAATTTCCTGACAGTGAGAACAATCAACCCATGGAACAGAAGTTGCCTTCGGAAGTTGTGGGAGCTTCATCATTGGAGGCTTTCAAGAAGAGACTGGATTGTCCTCAGTCAGAAATGTTGTAGGGTCTCCTGCTTGGGTGGGGGGGTTGGACTAGATGACCTACAAGGTCCCTTCCAACTCTGTTAATCTGTAATCTGTATCTGTAATCTGTATCTGTTTGAGGGAATGTAATGATGCCAGGCTGATTCCTCTCTTGACTCCACCCCCAAACTCCGCCTCTTTCCTCCAAAACCCTCCTAAAAACACAATCTGATGCAAACACCTTCCCTAAATGTTTAAAATTAGAAAAACCATGATATTGTACATGATAACAGCAGCAAGATTATTGATAGGTAAATATTGGAAAAATGAAGCTTTACCCACTATTGAAGAATGGACTTTGAAGATGGCCAGTTTTGCGGAGATGGCGAAGATCTCAGCATATTTAAAAGATCACTCACAAGAGACTTATGAATGGGAATGGAAAAAATGATAGATTATGTGCAGAACAAATATCAAGTTAGAAAGTACCAAGTAGCTTTTCATTGAAAGTATTATATAAAAATAGAAATGTATGAATACTGTGAAGATAAAAAAATTTTTAAGGGGGTCTGAGGGGTTCAAGTTTTATAAAAAGGGGATTTTGATGGGATTATATTTTGTGGAAGTCAGGGGGGGAGGGTTAGGGGGGCCTGGGGGGGTTAGGGTGGAGTGTGGGGGGTGGGATGGGGGGGAAAATGGGGTGAAAATGTAATTGTAAAACTTTTGCAATAAAAAAAAAGAAATGTTGTAGGGTCTCCTGCTTGGGTGGGGGGTTGGACTAGATGACCTACAAGGTCCCTTCCAACTCTGTTAATCTGTAATCTGTATCTGTAATCTGTATCTGCTTGAGGGAATGTAATGATGCCAGGCTGATTCCTCTCTTGACTCCACCCCCAAACTCCGCCTCTTTCCTCCAAAACCCTCCTAAAAACACAATCTGATGCAAACACCTTCCCTAAATGTTTAAAATTAGAAAAACCATTTGCTGATCACGAATATCATGTATATCCCAAGGGGAGAAAAATATATCTAATGGAACATTATAATATCATATCATTCCTGTACCGTACAGCCATAATTAGGATCTGAATTTCAATCACTCAGTGATGCAGTCATTATAAACATGACATTATTATTATAGTCTAAAAGATATTTTTCTTTTAAAATTATTTGATTCTTTAGAGCTCTCCAAATCAATGCAATTTTTTTTTTTTGGTCCTACTCCCCCAGCCTTTTCACTACAAACCAGCCTTGCCATAAATTTAACAATGCTTCCCTTGAGACCCTTCAAACTCAAGGCGAACCCCTCTTTGTATAATAATATATGGGCTCTATGCATGTGGACTGCACTTATATCCCCTAAATAAAAACGGCTGGGGCAGGTACATTACACAACTCAATTTACAGTACAGCCGGTTTCAAATGAAGCAAAGGTATCTCTCGCACAGCTGTGAGACATCTGCAAACAATTTCCCCAGCACTGAAGTTCATGCAGATTAACTGCTATCTGTATTCTATGTCCTTCTCAACCCATCAATGTGAGGCAAGGAGAAATGAGGACTGACTGGGCCATTTCAATATCTAAAAAGGCAGATACCCAGAGGACCATTTAACAAGGCCCATCCTTTCTGCAGCAAAATATGTTCTTTTTTCCTCTTGTGGTAACATCATGAAGGAAGTTAGCACCCACCTCTCTCCTAGGAAAATGAGATATTTTGGGAAGTATTAAAAGGGCAGAATATTTCTCCTAAAAGGGAGGCAGAAACTCAGCCCCCCCTCCCTTTAATGGGCCATTAAGGCCTGGGCCCGTCTATTCTACACAACAAAGATCTACCTCCTTCAGGCAGAGCCATAGTAGGAATTGCCCAAAGCCCTTTCATTACATCATCACCCAGCAAGGCTCAACCATGCCTGGGACACAGACAACCAACAAAGTTACCCCTGCATGACCCCATGGGAGTCTGATAACCAATCAGAACACAAGCTCAAATTCAAAGCCCGAGAGAGGGCATAAAACCCAGGGACTCTCCGCATCTCTGCCCCTTTTTTTTCTTCGCCCAAGATCTCCAAGGCATGTGATCCTGTTCATCAATAAACCTTCTTTCCAAGCAACCTCCATGAATCCAGTGTCTTTTTCCCCACTTGGAACTGAACCCAGAAGGATATTTCTTCCAACAATTAGGAAATGAACATAGAATCATAGCACTGGAAGGGACCTCAGAGGTCTTCTAGTCCAGCCCCTGTACTCACGGCAGGAGTTACAAATCATTCCAGTTGAATGGTTGTCCAGTCTATTCTTGAAAACTTCCAATGATGGAGCAACCACAATTCCAGAAGGCAAGCTATTCCAGGGATTAATTGCTCTGTTAGAAATTTTCTGCTGTGATGTGACAAAGTCACTTTCTATATTTTCTTTTTCTTTTCTTTTTCTCTTTCTCTCTTTCTCTCTTTTTTCCTTTTCTTCTTTTTCTTTTTAATTTTGTTTTGTTTTCTTTTTCTATATATTTCTACATTTTGCTGTGAGTAAGTAATGTCGTTCGGATTAATATAAATGTATTTTGTATATACTGTATTTTATCTTTTTAAGTTTAATAAAGTTTGTTTTTAAAATTAAAAAAAAAGAAAAAAAAATTCTGCTTTTTTTCAAGGTTGTATCTCTCTTTGACAAGCTTCCGCAATATTGTATACTGGCTTAGAAGTTTAAAATCATGCATGGCCAGCAAATATTCCTGAAAATAGATGATTGTCATGATGGTATTTTGAAACCAGAAGTTCAATGTACTTTGAAGAAGACTGTCAAAATTATCTAAACATTTTTTTCTGAGGACTCTAAAATGTCTTCCTAATGAAAAATCATTATTTTCTCAACCACCAGATGTCAGCTTTCGGCATGGGGAAACAAAGAATGCTAGTTGTTATGTAATAATTACTAGCGGTATTCTTCAGACAAAATGACAACCTTGATCTGCTGAAGAATCTGAAAGACACTTCTTGGATTACAATCTCAAACCCTTTAACAGGGCTGTCAAATTCGCGGCCTCCTAGATAGATAGATAGATAGATAGATAGATAGATAGATAGATAGATAGATAGATAGATAGATAGATAGATAGATAGATAGCTATCACAGGGGTCTGCAACCTTAAACACTCAAAGAGCCATTTGGACCCGTTTCCCACAGAAAAGAAATCACTGGGAGCCACAAAACCTGGGTGGGAGGGGCAAATTCGACATAACTCACTCCCACCCAGTCACATGACCCCTCCAGCCACTCTTACCCAGGTTTTGTGGCTCCTGGTGTTTTCTTTTCTATGGGAAACAGGTATCTCTCTCTCTCTCCCTCCCTCTCTTTCTTTCTCCCTCTCTCCCTCTCTCTCTCGTGTGTGTGTATGTGTGTGTGTGTAACACTCTAGACTAGCTACCATTCAAAAAAAAAAATTGTGGCAAAAATATAATTTGTGGGGGGACCAATTGAACTACCCAAATGAGAAGTGAGAAAAGCTTGTCTTTCTTCCCTTGCTTTCTGCTTCAAGTCACCACCCCTTCATATATTTGCAGTGGGCAATAGAGTGGAGGGCCTAGAGAAGCCTTGTATTTGCAGGGCTGTTCTAGGCTCTCATCTTTGTGTCTAACCGCTGGAAGAAAAAGCTATCCTTTTGTTTCTCTCTAATTAGCAGAATAGCATAATTAACCTCAAACAATCCAAAGGGCATTCCACTTTCTGCTAAATGCTGACTGGATTTTTATGGCACACCAGCTTGGTCCTTCTCTTGCTTAAGCACATTTTGCAAAAAAAATGGCCAATATATATGGAAGAATAAATTTGGAACTAAGTGAACTTGACACGTTTTGTTTCTGTTATTCTATTCTATTCTATTCTATTCTATTCTATTCTATTCTATTCTATTCTATTCTATTCTATTCTATTCTATTCTATTCTATTCTATTCCATTCCATTCCATTCCATTCCATTCTATTCTATTCCATTCCAATAGGAAGATAGATAGACAGATAGACAGATAGATAGATAGATAGATATAGATGACATAGATATAGATAGATGATAGAAAAATAGAGATAGATAAATAGATAATAGATAGATATAGATAAATAGATGATAGATAGAGATAGATATAGAGATAGAGATAGATAGAGATAGATAGATAGATAGATAGATATAGATGATAGATAGATATAGATGATAGATAGATGATAGACAGATAGATAAATAGATGATAGAGATAGATAGATATAGAGATATAGATAGATAGATAGATAGATAATAGATAGATAATAGATGATAGATGATAGATAGACAGAGATAGATAAATAGATGATAGATGATAGATAGAGATAGATAGATATAGAGATAGTTAGAGATAGACAGAGATAGATAGATGATAGATGATAGATATAGATAGATATAGCAGTAGATTGATTGATATAGATGATAGACAGATATAGATAGATAGATGATAGATAGATCAATAGATAGTGATAAAATTGATTGATAGATAGATAGATGGATGGATGATAGAAGAAGAAATTTGGAACAAAGTGAACTTGACACATTTTGTTGCCTCTTCAGAAGTAGAAGAAGAGAAGGGTAGGTGTTGTATTTTGAGTGCTACCTGTCACTTAAACTATGCAAAAAAAATTGATTTTTTTTTTCAGGAGGGGAGAGAATAAATATTATTAAGGTGGCTTCAGAAGTACTTTTTTTTCCTTTTTTCTGGCTGGGGAATTCTGGGAGTTGAAGTCCACATGTCTTAAAATTGCCAAGTGTGGAGACCCGTGCTTTAAAGTTGCTGATGTTATTTTCCATGGAATCATTTCATCTATGTGAGAGGTCTTAAACCGAAAAAATGAGGGAGAATGGACTTTGGGGGGTTTCCATTTTTTCCTAACGGAGGAGCACTTGAAATATCAAAGAAGATATTTTATTCCAAGCCCTGAAACTTGATATGGCAATTTTGAGTTCAGAAGGTTTGGAGAACAGTAACCTATCCAGTATTTGGAGGAATTTCATGCTGGGGTTTTATATCCCTTTCATAGGTGCCCAGGTGCCCATAAACTAAAATTGGTTCAGGACACATCTGTCAGGAAACACAAAAAACTAATAGCGTACCACCGAGAATGTATTGATTCCATTTTCTCCTTCACCACTGATGAGTTTCTTCTTGGCATTGGTTCCAAAGAAGTCTCGGGGGGGGGGGGGGTTCTAAATAACCTTCATTTATCAAACTTCTACAAGGGCTTAAATGAATGCATAATTCCACCTGCAGTATTGTCAGGCTTCCCTTGGCTGAAATGGCAGAAGGAGCGGTAATGCACACCATGATTCAGCTATAAGGATTGCTGATAAGGAAGTTTATTGAAAGAAATAGGAAAGCTGTTAAGAAAGAATTCTAGTGACTGCCAAGTATGAAATCCAAGCCCCATTTATAATAAAATAACAGAGTTGGAAGGGACCTTGGAGGTCTTCTAGTCCAACCCCCTGCTCAGGCAGGAAACCCTATACTTCTGATGGTGAACCTATGGCACGGGTGTCACAGGTGGCACGCGGAGCCATATTGGTGGGCACGTGAGTGTTGCCCTAGTTCAGCTCCAGTGCACATGCGCGCATCGGCCAACTGATTTCCAGGCCTTCCGGTCCCACCGGAAGTTGGGAAACTGGCTGTTTCTGGCCTCCTGAAGGCCTCCGGGGAGTTGGGGAAGGCCGTTTTTGCCCTCTCCAGGCTCCTAGAAAGCCTCTGGAGCCTGGGGAGGGGGAAAAACGGGCCTACCGTGCCATCGTGTGCCAAAAGCAGGGGGAAGTGTGTGTGGGGGGGTCACGTGCACATGCGCGGAAGGGCAGGGCGCATTGAATTATGGATGTGGGCACACGTACCCGCAACCCCCCCGTGACCCCCCCTGCTTTTGGCACACAACAGCAAAAAGATTAGCCATCACTGCCCTATACCATTTCAGACAAATGGTTGTCCAATCTCTTCTTAAAAGCCTCCAGTGTTGCAGCACCTTCTGGAGGCAAGTCATTCCATTGGCTTATTGTTCTGTCAGGACATTTCTTAGTTCTAGGTTGCTTCTCTCTTTGATTAGTTTCCACCCATTGCTTCTTGTCCTGCCCTCAGGGGCTTTGGAGAATAGCTTGACTCCCTCTTCTTTGTGGCAGCCCCTGAGATATTGGAAGACTGTGATCATGTCTCCCCTAGTCCTTCTTTTCATTAAACTAGACATACCCAATTCCAGCAGCTGTTCTTTATATGTTTTTAGCCTCCATACCCTAATCATCTTTGTTGCTCTTCTCTGCACTCTTTCTAGAGTCTCCACATCTTTTTTACATCGTGGCGACCAAAACTGAATGCAATATTCCAAGTGTGGCCTTACCAAGGCATTATATAGTGGCATTAACACTTTACGTGATCTTGATTCTACCCCTCTGTTAATGCAGCTCCAGCACTAGGTTTCAGATCTGGGACCTGTTTCCAGAGCGATGATGGAATTACACAGTCTGGTGATGGATTGTGCAGACAGCAAAAAAACAAAACAAAACAAAAAAAAAAACCCAACAACCTCATTTTGCATGTTATTTGGATCTGGACTCTGTTTAGCACCAAAGCTAATGTCTGCTACAAGTCCCAAAGCTCAACCGAAAAGGTTTCTTCCTTTTTGAAACAAGTTGTCTAGTGAATAATTTATTGGTATCCTTTGGCACTCATTTCTATTAGACCTGCCAAGCGTACATTAAAACTCACATTATTTTACCCATCGTGAGTTAAATCATTCATCTTAAAATCTCTTGTGCATTACTGAGGAGCAAGTGACCTTTGAATGCTTCCTAAAAATTCTTTCAGGATTCGGAGCTTAAGGATTCATAAAGCAGGGGGAAAAAATCATGAACTAATTAAGTTTGCTCAACCTTATACCATGCTGGCTTAATACATAGCTACGACTTCTGTTGCATCTCTCTGTTTGTGTTTACTTAATTTACTCTTGTAAGGGGGATGCTAATTGTTCTGTCCTCACTACACGTTAGTCTGTGTGCAGCTCGGCATGCAATTAAACCCACCTATCCTCCAATAAAACAGACCACGTGCGTAGATCTGGATGCTTCATTGAAAGAACAGGATATGGTGAAACGGGGAAAAATAGGGATACATACAATGAGAACCAAATACAAGATAGACAGTATTGAATTACTGCTGAACATAAAAATTAATAAATACAAGTAATTTCAATCTCACCAGTGATGCTCTGTGAATGAGATGTGGGTTTGTACTTGGATGACCATGTGCCACAGATTAAGATGAATTCTTCTTTGTGCTTCTGCCTTCTCCAAATGCTAAAGGAAAATGGAGTCTCGCTTCCCAGCCTGCACTTGGTTTGAGAGTGCGGGCTGACGGGTAAAGAGGTGGGGATCGGTTCCAAACAATATACTTGGTATTTGTCTCTCTGGCCACTAGATGGGGCTAGAGAGCAACAACAGTATATAAAGATCGTATGTAGAGGCATATTTGTTCCTCCCGCCACTAGATGGGTCTAGAGAGCAACAACAGTATATCAAAGTTATATGCTGGGACATGACACTAATGATAATAATAATTCTATTAATAGACCAAACTAGCCTACAGGAAAGACCAAGTGAAGATAGAAAAGAGACCTGTCAAGGAAAAATATTATATGGACGGTGCATAAAAAAAAAACTAGCAGGAAAACAAGTAACGAGACCATGCAATGGTTAAGAGCAGGAAAGTTGAAGAAAGAGACAGAGGGGCCAGTTCTGGATGCACAAGACCAAACTTCATGGACAAATGTGTAGAAAGCAGAACTAAGAAGACAGCAGAATAACAGTTGGGAGGGACCTTGGAGGTCTTCTAGCTCTTATCCATGTTTGGTCAAGTTGACTCTTAATTTTCCTCCAGTGACATTCTTAGGGCCTCTCATGCCATTTCATCATCCAGAGGTTCTCTGAAAACAAGGAGATGCTCAGGAACCATGTACACAGAGAATCCATGTACCATGTTTTCCTCAAAATAAAACCGGGTCTTATATTAATTTTTGCTCCAAAAGATACATTTTGGTTTATTTTCTGGTTATTCTGTCTTATTTTGGGGAAAACACAGTACTAAACGCCTCCATCTACTGATGATCTGAACTGGGGCTTATTTTTAGGGTAGGGCTTATATTATGAGCATCCTGAAAAATCATGCTAGGCCTTATTTTCCAGTTGGGTCTGATCCAAAGATGCTGCATTGCATTGTGTTTCACACCCTTTAGGGAAGAAGGACATGACCTTATGGACCCATGAAGATTCTGTCGCTTAGGCAACAGCAGCTGAACCATTTTTAATATATTTTTTATTAAGAATTTTAATTATAATAGTAAAATCTAATACAAGCTAAACTTAGAGAGACAAAAGAAAATAGAAAATAGAGAGGAGGTGTTAGAGATCGGAAAATATTCGAATAGAATAACAGAGTTGGAAGGGACCTTGGAGGTCTTCTAGTCCAACCCCCTGCCCAGGCAGGAAACCCTACACCATATTACCAAATCAGTTTCCATCAATTTCTCATATTTGTGAATCGGTCAAATTCAGTTTTCTCATTTTGATGTATTTGTCAAATCTGGTTTGTTAAGACTCTGGCAATTTCAGACTAAAATTTCTATTACACGAAATACCTTCTCATAACATATACATTTCTATGTGCTAATTTCACTTACATATAGTCTTTTTTTTAAGAAAAAAAAAAACAATTTTCCGTAATGTGATGCATTCTGTATGTTATTTCCGTACATATGGACGTGCGGGTATATTTTGGAAATATTTCTCCAATCTTTTTTTTTTATTGCCAGCCCGGCTTTGCAAAATTAGGAAAACTGATAATTATATTTTGCTTTGTCTAGCAGTTTGAAAACAAGACATTTGATGTATTCATATCCAAATGCAAAACAGTTCCCCTCTTTGCTATGGTGCCAGAAGGAATCTGCTGGCAAAATGCTGAGAGATATAACAGTAAACATTTGTTTGAAGTTCTTGTTGAAAAAAGTATGAAAAGGATGAAAGAGTGACTACTTTCCGTAACATCAGATTGGCTTTTTCATTTTAGTGTCTAAGAATACTTTAAAAAATCAGACCGGCCCCTGGAAGTCGTAAAGTCCATGTAAAGTCCATCAATAAACAGAGTACAGGTAGTCTTCAACTTACAACCACAATTGAGCCCAAAAATTATGTTGCTAAGTGAGAAATTTGTTAAGTCAGCTTTGTCCCAATGTCAACTTGCAAAGCATCCCTGGCCTGCTCTCAAGTTGCCATAGTCCGGGGGGGGGGGGGGGAACCGGGGAAATGGCACAGCAGCCAAAGACAGATGCACATTCCATGTTTATCTCTCTCAAGGCTGTATCCCAGGGTTACCTACAGCAGCCGGAGGGGAGTGACCTCTACAACCCACGAAATTGCTCAGTTGGCGAATGTGATTGATGACACACCCTGAGGGGAGCGGGGAAATAATTGGAGTGTAAATTACGTAGGGTCAGAGCTGGCTTCACTTGGGAACTGCCGACATGAAGCTCCTAATAAATAACTGGATTTCTTTTGAAGCTTGGCTCGAGGCTCATGATTTAATTAGGGCATCTGTCGGAACCCTGACATCCATTTTACAGCTTTTCTTGCCACATTTGTTAAGTGAATCGCTGCAGTTGCTAAATTAGTAACATGGTTGTTAAGTGAATCTGGTTTTCCCATTGACTTTGCTTGTCTGAAGGTGGCAAAAGGTGAGCAGATGATCCCAGGACACTGCAACTGTCATAAATGTGAGTCAGTTGTCAATCATCCAAATGTAAATGTAAATCAAGTGATCATGGGGAGGCAGTAGTGGTCACAATTGTGAAAAACAGTCATAAGTCACTTGTTGTAACTTTGAATGGTCACTAAGCGAACTGTTATAAGTCAAGGACTACCTGTAGTAACCCAGTACACATAGTCCTTGCCTTACAACCGTTCATTTAGTGACGGCTCAAAGTTACAATGGCACTGAAAAAAGTGACATGACTGTTTTTCACACTTATGACCATTACAGTATCCCCATGGTCACAATGATCAAAATGCAACTGGCTCATATTTATGACTTTTGCAGTGTCCTGGGATCACGTATTCCCCCTTTGTGACCTTCTGACGAGCAAAGTCAATGGAGAAGCCATATTCACACAACAGTCGTGTTACTAACTTAACTGCAGCAATTCACTTAACAACTGTGGCAAGAAAGGTTGTAAAATGGGGCAAAACTCACTAAACAACTGTCTTGCTTAGCAACAGAAATTTTAGGCTCAATTATGGTCGTAAGTCAAGGACTGCCTGTATAAAGTTTTGTCCTCCTATTAAGGAATTCACGGAGTAACTCTTAGTAGCAAGGGTGTGCACATGAAAGCGATTGAGAGTAGTTACAAATAAACACAGCCAACACACAGATACACTGAGTTGTGTTTACTTTCAGGAAATAGTAAGGCACAGTCCAATAAACAGTCCAGGTCATACACATATAAAGCAGGATATAGCAAAACGACAGTCCAGGGATAATCCAATAACAAAGTCTTCTTACCAGTCGTCGTAGTCATTCACAATAAACAGTTCTTCTGGATTTGCAAACAGTAGCATACATAGATATCAGAGAGCAAGAACAGCAAAAAGAAACAAACCATGTTTCTAACTCCCTCTTAAGGAAATTGGCTACAGAACTAATCAATCAGGACACAGTATGATGCAATACAGCAGTCTTAAAGCTATGTTGAGGGTTTATATATTGCCAACCCAACAAGTCAGGTAATAATCATTTCCTAACACCTCCCATCCAGCTGGAAGCCCAGAGTATCAGCTGCAATAGGAAAATATGAAACGTGTGTAAGGGTAATTTCGGCCAACATAACCGCAGACGTTTTTTAATAATTTGTATAAATGGCTCCCCATTTTCTTTCAAATTATGTAGGCCTTGGGATTGGGGAATGGGTTTTGCCCTCCTTTTACCCGAGAAAAGGAACATCACCAGTCTCTTTTACAACAGAAAAAATGTGGAAAATAAAAATAAGAACAAATTCTTGTGGGATGACATTTCAGGTTTTCTCATTGTCTTTATAATCCCCTGTTGGCAGTTGTCTCCCAATATCTTCTATTGCCAAGTCATCTAGCGTTTATATTTAGCTTCGCTAACCCCCAAAGTCAATATTTACCTGTTGTAAAAGTTTATTGTCCCGCTTTGTAGCTCTTCCACAATTTCCGTCATCATATGCTCTTCTCGAAAAATGACAATGAACTTTTACAATAGGCAAATATTGACGCTGGCTTGACCTCTCGGCTGACCTTCCTCTTCCTCTGTTGATTTATTTCCTT